>NC_047524.1:34238484-34335741 GCF_902827115.2 Pseudochaenichthys georgianus | reverse complement strand
CCTAACCCCTTCCTCACCTGACCTAACCCCTTCCTCTCCTGACCTAACCCCTTCCTCTCCTGACCTAACCCCTTCCTCTCCTGACCTAACCCCCCTCACCTGACCTAAACCCTCCTCTCCTGACCTAACCCCTTCCTCACCTAACCCCTTCCTCTCCTGACCTAACCCCTTCCTCTCCTGACCTAAACCCTTCCTCTCCTGACCTAACCCCTTCCTCTCCTGACCTAACCCTTCCTCCCTGACCTAACCCCTTCCTCTCCTGACCTAACCCCTTCCTCTCCTGACCTAACCCCTTCCTCTCCTGACCTAACCCCTTCCTCTCCTGACCTAACCCCTTCCTCACCTGACCTAACCCCTTCCTCTCCTGACCTAACCCCTTCCTCACCTGACCTAACCCCTTCCTCTCCTGACCTAACCCCTTCCTCTCCTGACCTAACCCCTTCCTCTCCTGACCTAACCCTTCCTCTCCTGACCTAACCCCTTCCTCACCTAACCCTTCCTCCTACTACCCCTTCCTCTCCTGACCTAACCCCTTCCTCTCCTGACCTAACCCCTTCCTCTCCTGACCTAACCCCTTCCTCACCTGACCTAACCCCTTCCTCTCCTGACCTAACCCCTTCCTCACCTGACCTAACCCCTTCCTCACCTGACCTAACCCCTTCCTCTCCTGACCTAACCCCTTCCTCACCTGACCTAACCCCTTCCTCACCTGACCTAACCCCTTCCTCTCCTGACCTAACCCCTTCCTCTCCTGACCTAACCCCTTCCTCACCTGACCTAACCCCTTCCTCACCTAAACCCTTCCTCACCTGACCTAAACCCTTCCTCACCTGACCTAACCCCTTCCTCACCTAACCCCTTCCTCACCTGACCTAACCCCTTCCTCACCTGACTTAACCCCTTCCTCACCTGACCTAACCCCTTCCTCACCTGACCTAACCCCTTCCTCACCTGACCTAACCCCTTCCTCACCTGACCTAACCCCTTCCTCTCCTGACCTAACCCCTTCCTCACCTGACCTAACCCCTTCCTCACCTGACCTAACCCCTTCCTCACCTGACCTAACCCCTTCCTCTCCTGACCTAACCCCTTCCTCACCTGACCTAACCCCTTCCTCACCTGACCTAAACCCTATAGAGAACTTGTGGGCCCTTCTTAAACTGGAGATTAACGTTAAAGGAAGACAGTACCCCTCTCTGAACAGAGTCTGGGAGGCTGTGGTGGAAACTGACAGACTCCATCAATGGAAAGCTTGTGACTGTTATTGAAGAGAAGGGGGGATGGCTATATTGGTATCTTGTCTTTTTGTTACGTTATACATGTTTATCTGTACATTCTGAGTTGTATGTTTATTATTCTCACTTTCACAGAGGAACATAAACCAGTGAGATGGGAACATTTTCGTTTTTCCTTTAGTTGCATAGTAATTCTGCAGACTAATAGTTGCCCAATAATTGTGCACACATAGATATTCTCCTGAGAAAGCCAAAACCTCACTTTTACTTTCTTATATATTCAAGTGTGAGGTGTATTAACATGTTGGACTGACCCAGAGTACTGTAGTTAAATAATAAAGTTATAAGTTAGAAACATATATTTAGTGTAAGTACATTTTGGTTGATAATTGAATAGGATTTCAGAAAAAACATCACAGCTCTCCATAGGGTTTCATTATTCTGTTACTAAGAGTGTTGCAGGCCATTTTACATTATACTTTTATAATTTGCTGCGGGCCAATAAAAAATGGACCACTGGTTAAACTGACCACCAAATGTCGGACATTGTTATAGGAGAGACGTGATTGAATAACAACTTAAACATGTTATGTCTTACAGTGCTTTCTGATCATTAGCCAAATACATGAAGAAGAATCTAAACAGACAGAGGGATGAAACCCTCTGTAATGGTCACACATGCAGAGCTCTGCTTTAACCTGTCCTAGTGCCAGGAGCAGTGAGCAGCTATTGCACAGCGCCCGGGAGCATGGGAGGGGGGTAGGGGGATGTCCGGTGCCTTGCTCAAGGGCACCACGGCAGGGCAGGAGGAGAACTGGGACCTCTCCAAGTAGCAGTCCACACTCATATACACATATTTAGGTCTGGTCGGGGACTTGAACCGGCGCCCCTACTGACTGAGCCACTGCCGGACAAGATGATGAAGGTGTTGATGCCTATGATTCACTGTTTCTATAGATCTACATCTTCTATGGCACAAGATCAAATGCCGAGTTTGTCATCCACAATGGCTTCTTCTTTCAAGACAACGCCCACGACCGAGTGAAGATTAAGCTGGGCGTCAGTAAGAGCGAGCGACTGTACGCCATGAAGGCCGAGGTGCTGGCCCGAGCCGGCATTCCTGCGTAAGTCCCTCTCTCTCTCCACTCTTTCACAGAAGCTCCTGATGTGGTTCCAGCGGAGCTTCAGGGTCATGTCAGACTCCATGCCCTCTCAGCTGGGAGCTCTTTGTCTCCCAGCTGGAGATATGTTCATCCAGAAACACACATAAATGTTGCAGGAGAATTCCCCCCCCCTCATCCAGCCAAGTATCAATGTACCATCCGCCCCGACACTTTCACCACCAAGAAGCTTCATCAGTTGATGAGGGGTTAGGGTTAGGGTTAGGGTTAGCTCCTTAATATGCTGCATTCTCTGCCCCACATCTTTAATCAGACTCCTTCTAATCTCTTATTGATGACAGTCTAAACCTTAACAGTGAACATGAAATGAAACGATCCCTGTTGTTGCCACGGCGTTCCATTAAACTGACAGATATGCTCGTAGATCATGTTCAAAGGAAGCAGCAGCAGAGTGAGTGTTGGGCCTGAGAGATGCCGAGCGGCTGCTATCAGCACTGCTCGCACTCTCAAATCACTGCTGTGCTCTACTTCATTCCTGCCTGATAAGTGGAAATAAGTGAGTACAATTTACTTTAAATTAGCACATTTGTAATAAGCCCTTTTTCCTAAGTCTTCAAAAACACACAGCGTAATAGACCACAGCATTTGCTACAAAGACTGTTCTTCCCTGCGCTGGTGCTGGTGCTGGAGCGGTGGCCAGAGCAGTGATTGAGTAAGTGGGGAGGCAGCTCAAATGTGTGTGGGTATAATGATGTAAGCCTGTGCTACCGACCACCACATCAATCACTCTGCTGGAATAAGGGGATGTTGTCCCCTTCCAAACAACCTCAGAGTAATGTTATGATGGTGAGTGGATTTAGCTGAGTCCCAGATCATACACTACCTCCCTGCTGACTCTCAGAATCCTGAGGAACACCTCCACAGTAACATTAATATACGTTTAGAGACAAAAGAAAGACTGCACTTTAATGTGATTCTGTCCAGTTCTGGAAATGTGCATGCATGGAACGCCATCCAGAATGTTCCTTTAACATGCGAGTAGATAGGTAGGGAGTACTTTTATTGATCCCACATTCTGAAATGCTTGTGTTGCTGCAGTGTGTTCAGGTATTAACATAGTTTAAAGGTGGATTAAAGTATAGACATAATAAAGTAGAAAAGGCATATATCACAAGTAATGCACAATATCAAATATTCCTGATAAAGATGTATACTACTGAAGCAGAGACATGTATACATATGATACAAGTAGTCTTAGCAGTATTATAACAGAATCAGACGTGTTCCATGTGTAAGTAATCTCCATTTCTTATTCTATGCGTTTATTGATCTGTCATTAATATTTTGTTTTGTTTGTTGTCTACAGATCGTGTGTCTTTGCAGTGCACTGTAATGAACCCCCGATATCAGCCCAGCTCCTTGCCTTCCTAAGAGTCTTCTGCATGACAGAGCGTAAGAAACACGCACACACACACACACACACACACACACACACACACACACACACACGCCAGCAGGACGTTCCCTGTGGAACCTGGAAGCCACAAAGTCTCTGCCACTTCTCGGAGACGGCCGTCGAGTGACTGCTTCCTCCGTACATCAGTGGAGAGGAAGAGGAAGAGCCAGGCCTGTCCATTCCTCGGCAGGTTAATGAATCAAGGCAGGCCACCAGATGTGTGACGGGAGCGATCCGCCACAGGATTTACAATATTCATCAGCATGCATGCACAATGCACGGTGTCATAAATCCCCGACCACACCAGGGCTCTGTCACGGGACACATCTTCAGGATTACGCCTATCTATTATTCACTCTTTAGCTGCATGTTCATGTTTTAATGGCCCCAGTGCCTTGTGTGCGTCCTACCAGATGTGACATGATGGAACAGTGTGCACATACAGCCTCTTTCACCTTGCCCATGTAACACTTGTGTTCAGTGTGTAGATCAGAGGCAGCAGAGAAGATGCTCAATGATTGTAGATGACACGATAACTGCTGATCTCCACCAACGTTCTGCTCCAACTCTGCCAGAAGGTCAGGAGTTCCTGCTTGGCAACCTTTTGACACAAAGTCATAGTTTTATAAATAGTCGACACATTCTAAAGTTCTTCAGGGTCTGATGAGATGATTACTATGTTTCTTTCCATGTGTCCAAAACTAAGACAGTTAGGTCCAGGTATGGAGAGAACATTAACGCACAAAGCTAAATGTTTAATGTTAGCCCTTATTAGACCCTCCAGAAAAACGCCATTCTGCGATCGCAGAATTTACCGCATAATCAGCAAAAAGGCGCAGATTTTTAAAAGGCTGCATATTTATCAAAAGGCCGCATAATCCCCGCAAAAAAAGTTAACTCGTCTTGACGTGGAGTAGTGATGATGATGATGGTGATGATGAGGACGCGACGTCATCAGCTCGCGCATCACAGAAGGTAAACAACACCGTAGAGTGAACGTGTGGAGCTCACACGAGAGAGAAAACACCAAGATGAACAAATGGAATCCATCTCATCTACCGACGAACATTTCTGCTAAAGACCGGGCAAAGCAGTTCCCCGATGTCTTGCACGAAAGTGGGGGGAAACTATTCTGCACCCCGTGCAACTGTGTTGGAGCATAAGAGAAATTCCACGGTGACGACCCACTTTGATTCATTCAAACATTCGAAACTGCTTTCTGCTGCACAAGAAAGCCAAACAACTCACGTTCACCGAGGCATCGACCTCCAAAACCCTTTAGAGGGCTACAAGAAACGAGGTGAGAAGCCTACAAGATTGAAGCTGGTCAGATAACGAACGAGTAAATTAAAAGTGTGTGTGTGTGTGTGTGTGTGTGTGTGTGTGTGTGTGTGTGTGTGTGTGTGTGTGTGTGTGTGTGTGTGTGTGTGTGTGTGTGTGTGTGTGTGTGTGTGTGTGTGTGTGTGTGTGTGTGTGTGTGTGTGTGTGTGTGTGTGTGTGTGTGTGTGTGTGTGTGTGTGTGTGTGTGTGTGTGTGTGTGTGTGTGTGTGTGTGTGTGTGTGTGTGTGTGTGTGTGTGTGTGTGTGTGTTTAAAATAGCCCAATTGCTTTTACAATAAATAAACATTGAATGTGTTTAATTGAATAGTAAAGGGGTTTAACGTTAGTGGCAGGTTGTGTGTGAGAGAGAATAAATAAGACATATTTATTTTTTCCGCATATTTAGCATGTTTCGCAACTTCCCGCAATTTCACCGCATAAAATCACATAAAATCCCGCATTTGTAATCGCATAATCAAGGATTTTTGCCCACGTTTTTCTGGAGGGTCTACCTTATATAGTAAGACGGTCCATTGTCCTGCATGTGTTTGATATTTGAACCAGAGCAAACAGTCACCACCCACTACAAAGTGAAAGCCTCCAACCTGCATGCTTCCATGTTGCCATTAGAGATGTTGGATGAGACATTAGTTAGCAAAACAGTTAAGCATTTATTGGTTATATGTTTGACTTTGAATCGGATCCAAAAGGGATGCAACCATCTGTCCCAGCCCTTGAGGTATTACTTCACAAATTATTCACAAAAATACAAGAAGCAGGGGAAGCCAGCATCTCCTTTTGAAATGTGATACCATTTAATAAAACAATCGTTTGGATTCATTTGAAAGTGTACGGTTTCTTTTTCCTAAAAAATGTTTAAGAGGAAATACGAGGTGCATTGATTCTTAGAACTATTTATAATCTTCATCCTATGGCTTCTTGTTGATGATAGAGATCATGCTGCTGCCAGTCTTCGTGTTGACTCTAAAGTAACTGGATCTTTGTTATTGACTGCGTTTTAGTATTATGATTTCATTTTTTCTAAAACTATTTTAAATCGGTTTTGTTGGACATCCGGCTTCATATCAGGTCTAATTAGTTTGAAGGTAAATATCTGCATGCCACTTTTGGTTGTGTTTCCATTGGTCTGGTTTGGAATCATGTCGAAACGTCGACTCTGACGACTCACACACTTCCACTAACACATGGCTTGACTGATTTGTTTATGGGAAGAAGCAACTATCTGCGTTCTTCTCCACATCTTACACACACGTTAGGTGGTTTTGCTTTGGTTTCTTTCACCAGCCTCGACAGCAGTACTGTTATAGTTTTGAGTTTGTGATTCTGTGTGTCATCAAGAAGACAGAAGTGTACCACAGAGGAGCTTTAGAGAACTCTGTCAGCCTCAAGACAAATATTGTTACCATCATAGCAACACTGTGCAAGACGCAGTCACACAAACGTTCAGATAAAATGTAGGCTGAGTTTGAAACTTGATATGGTCCGAGCATGGGGGGGCCACAAGAATATTGTCCCCTGCTCAACCTCCTCATTTTACGCCCATGGCTGCATTTACTTCAGAAAACGTTATGGATGTGCAGGTGGGATCAGAACACTTTTATTCTCTCTGGTTTCAGAGGAACTAAAGGATTACCTGCTCGGAGACGGTGCCGTCAATAAGATCTTCACCCTGGGCAACAGCGAGTTCCCTGTCAGCTGGGAGAACGAGATCAAGATGTGGACTTTCCTGGAGACCAGGGCTGCTCTCCTGCTCAAGACCTACAAGACCACCTCACAGGTCAGTGGACTTGTGTCTAAGTCTTGTTGAAAGCTGTCATAGACGAGGTGTCAAAGGTTCAAGTATGGTTCAAACCAAATGGATTGTCCGACGGCTCAAAACAGCGATACCTCTGAATGGCCACTGACACGTTAGGTAGAATGGTGATTCTGCCCCCACATCCTGAGGTCATACAGATTTGGCGGGAGCTTTTACGAAGGTCTGACAAGCACTTAGGAAGTGAATATTTGAAGTTAAAAAAAAAAAGTTTACCGTCCTAGAATGTATTGTCATCTTCACATTCTTCTTTCTTCCCCTTTTCCTCATTACCTCCTGGTCGTGTCTCCTCTAGGAGGACAGCTCCATGCTTGAGAAAGCGGATCTATCCCTCAATTGTCGGGTGGCAGTCCAGCTCAGCTTGGCTGAAAAGCAGATCCTGGAGAAGGCTTCGGCCAGTGGACGGGCCAAGCGTTTGCACTTTGAGAAGAAGCTCGAGGAGGGAGCTCCGTTGCCTCGATATGAGGAAAGCGATATCGCTTTGCTGGAGAATTCTGACGCAAATTCAAAGCTTCCGATCATTCTACGAAAGTTGGAGGAGGTAGAAGAAGGCCAGGAGATCCAAGTGGAGGAGCACAGCCACTTCCTGAATGGGGACAAGGCTGCCGCTGGTTTTGATCAAGAGGCTAATGCTGGGCTGACACTGGAGGGGATCAGTGGAGATGTTGATTCAGCTCTGGACTCGATTGGAAGTTCAACCCAGAAGGGCCAAAAGGAGGTAGCAAACCTAAGTGCCAGTTGAACTGATGATAGTCCCAAAAAACAACTGTGAATAAATGTATTTCACTTACTGCCACAGCTCATGCTATTTATAATTTGTTTGTGTCTCTTAAATGACTCTGAAATATTAAAGCTGAACAAATGCAAAGCTGCAGAACTTTTCAGATTGCACGTTCATCCAGCGTGGCTTTTCTTCGTTTTTTTAAAATGCTGCCGGTGTGTCCCTGTGTGCAGAACAGCTTGTGACTAGTGTTAGACCTGCACACATGAAGCAAGTGAAGGATGGACACCACAAACTGGTTCCAGCACATTGTTAGGTGAGAGAAAATAATAAAAGGAGTTAGGTGAATGTTATTTCCACAAAGCCAAAATGTCTCTAATCTTCTGAATTGGTTGGTTTATTACTGCAGTTTGTCTCCATAAATGTCCTGTATGCTTTGATTTGACAATCGTTTTCTCCAGGGCTTTTTGTGCTTCTGAGTTAAGACCATCACTGCCCTCTGCTCCTTTTATCCTGCTTAAAATAACTGCAAGCAAAACATACATGCATACGTCTGAGAACAATTGTTTTAATTGATGTTAGTTGTTATGGTATGATATGCCAAAATGGAAGATGGTTTTTGCTTGATTTCTTCTTTTTTTTCATCAAAATGTTAATTTCAGTAATTATGTAGTTTCAGTATTCAAGAATTTTGTTTTATTTTGTGTTTTTAAGAAGTTTCTTTGAGTGTACTTGGTGTATGTTGCAGTGATGATCTGCTGATGTCACCAGAAGGGATTGATGGGTGCGACTCACTGAGACAGCACAGGACAGATTATAGAGGTCTCCTGTTGATTTTAGTTTGACTGACATAAAATGAGGCAATTTCTACATGAAAAACGTTGTATGAAAGACACGGACGCACTCCGTCAGTAGATTCTGTCTCTCTGTAGTTGGTGTTATCTGCAGGGATGGCCCCAACAACTCAGTGCACTGAAACAAAGACAATAACTTACTAATGGCGCATTTCCACTGCAGGGCCTCGCACCGCTTAGTACGGTATAGTTAGGCCTTGGTAGGCCAGGCTCACTTTATGCTGCGTTTCCATTACAGTTTAGGAACTGGTGTAGTAACTATAGTAACGCAGTGTAGGCGGAGCCGTGACGTCATCTTCAATGCGAACCACAAAACCAACATCAACCGTTAGCTGTTAGCCCTCAGAGCTCACAGCTCCTCATATCTGTTCAGAAACTAGACAAAAGTTAAACAAGTACAAACCACAGACTGTCTGTGTCATGGTGAATACAGTCGCTGCTTTATTTATGTCTGTATAGGCCGTTGTGAGTGTGGACGGTCGGAGCATATACTGCGTTAGCTTAGCCGATCTCCATTCAGAAAACACGCATTTTAAAAGGTTTTTCGTCTGTCTGCAGACTGGTCAAAGCATTAATTCATGGTTTTTACTAACCGGTATCAGTATATTGTTACTTATCATTTTGAAACGTGTATTACAATTAAATCACGGTCAAATATGTTCATTGTGTTGTAGTTGTAGCCACTCACGTCACTAGTTTAGCATTCAGCCCGGTTGTTGGCCCAGAAAGAACCACGATTTTGGAGGGCCAGAAAAACTGTGAAAAAGTACCCGTTAGCCGGAACTACCCCTAGTGGAAACGCAACAAAAAACGGGTCGGGTTTGGCATGGCACGCTTAAACCGTGCTACACGCTGCAGTGGAAATGTGCCATACATGTAAGTCTCATTTTTGGCCATTCTTACCAGTTGAAAACCAGAAAACACGAGACTCATGTAGGCTGATGCAGATTAGCAGGGGACTGACTTATGGAAGCAAATAAGAGACAATGATTTGAATGTTATCAGCCACCAAATTTATATAATTGAAATGTTTTACTTTGAAAACCATGTATCTGATTTTTTTTGTTCCAAATTTACGTGAAATAAAAATCTGAAATATCTTGGTACTTAATTTCCAAAACTGAATTTCAATGTAATTTGTTCAGTGTTCACAAATTCAGATCTCAAAATGTAATACAAAAATATATTCGGGTTGCTCAATTTCGATTGATGAAATTCAGATATAAAAATTCAAGTAAAGACAAATTTGAATGGTCAAATTTGTTGCTTCGAATTCGACATCCAAAATGTTGAGGGTGCAACATCCGGGCTACCCGGACAGGATAGAGGCAATCGATCCTGAATGCAATCAAACCGACTTCTGGCCTATCAGAGCCAAGCGGCAAACTCCGGGGCAGTGCCAGGAAGCCCATGCGGAAATTCTGCAAACTGTAGGCTCCGTTCTCATAATTTAGTATTTAAGGCCCTTTAGCACTGTCAAACAGAATAAATATTTAACATGTAATTCCTCCTTTCACCGCATGGCGGCAGCACCCGCTCTAAGTGGCCGTTCTCATGCCGTTGTTGAAAACGCTGTGTTTTTGTCCTGGGTGGATCTGCAGTAAAGCCCGGAGCGGACTTAACAATTTATGTTGAATATTTTAGATTATGTCAGACCTGAATCAGACTAGCACCCCACTTTATTAAAAATAGGTCAAACCCGCTACAAAGTTAGGGTATTCCATGTTATCTGACTCTCCAGATATGAATGAAAGGCAGTGTTTTTATTTATACTGCCTTTGGAAAATAAAGATAATTGTGACAATGAAAATTATTATATAACAGCGTATTTGTATGTCATTTTTATGTTTAAAAAAATGTCAGAATGGACAATGGCCCCCGGGCATATTCATTTCAAATCCGGCCCTCTTTGAAAAAAGTTTGGACACCCGTGCCGTGCCTTATAGAGTGCCACAGTCCTAAAACGCAGAAGTAAGCTCTATCGATCATAAATCTATCGATTAGATTTATGATTCGAAAATTATAAAAGTACGTTAGACATGCGGAGATTATCTGACTGAACAAAACGTGATCCGTCTCTTAAATGTGTGTCAACCGACCTTATTTTGAGCTATTTTCCAAAATCCTATGGAGAAATTGCATTGCTTTTTTGTTGAGGGAACCGGAAGAAGCTTACTTCCGGGTTTTAGGACGCGTCAC
This sequence comes from Pseudochaenichthys georgianus, assembly GCF_902827115.2. Taxonomy (NCBI): domain Eukaryota; kingdom Metazoa; phylum Chordata; class Actinopteri; order Perciformes; family Channichthyidae; genus Pseudochaenichthys; species Pseudochaenichthys georgianus. Next base: position 34,325,002 of record NC_047524.1, on the reverse strand, counting down.
TGTGGCACTCTATGCTGTACCTTATTAGTTGGATTGTGTATTATTGTCTAGTTGGGGTCCTATTTATTTTACTGTTACTTTAGAAGAGTTTTTCATGAGCCAGTCAAATTAATTTCTTTTCATATGCCATATTCATATTCATTTGTATCACACTTGTAGGGTAAAACCTATTTAACAAATGCAATGCAAAGGATAAGCTTAATCTTCATTGAAGTCACAGATAACGCCATATCTAATATTTTAACAAATCATTTCCTTGTCACTAAAGCATTGCCTAGTTATTCATCGTCCTTAAAAGCAGGCATTAAAGGTAAATGGTATCTCTTTGTTCAGAGAGAACGGATGATGTTTAGTGGCTGACAGTCGGCTCTCTTAACTCCATGCTGATGTTCTAGTGGAGAGTTGGCTCAGCTGTTTTCCTCCATCAGAAACACTTCATAGAGTTCAGTGGGTCTGAAACCTGATGTGAACAGGTTTAACTGTTTATATTTTGGATTTTCACCAAAAACAGTTACCTAAACTGGTTGTGTTTTTTAACTGTGGTTGAAATGTATTTTTTCAGGTTACACAGCTTTTGACTTTGGAAATATGTTATAACAATATCTGTAGGCAAAGATCAACATTATGCTTATTTGCTGTATCACAGAGTGAGACCATTTGATTTATACAGTATTCATCTCCTGTCTGTGCATTAAGTCAAGAAACACTCACCATCAGCTGTAAAGCTCAGTAACCAACACGCTGTGACCAGATTGTTAAAGGGGACCTATTATGCAAAATCCACTTTTGTATGTCTTTTATACATCAACATGTGTCCCCTCTGTGTAAAGAGATTCTGAAAGTTTCACGAAAAAAGAGTCTCTCTCTTTGTGTCCTGATCCATTTATATAAAAACGATTTTTATTTTATTTTTGTTGGCTTGTGTAACCATTAAGTGGTGCAGGGATGACGTATTTACCCGGAAGGAAGCTGCTGGTTCCCTCGACAGAAAGTAATGGGATTTCTCATAGGATTTTGGAAAATAGCTCGAAATAAGGTCTGTGGAAAACGAACCTGTTTGATAAATGCACGTTTTGTTCAGCCAGATAATATCCACATGTCTACTAGGGCTGTGCATCTTCACTGGTCTCACGATTCGATTCGATTAAGATTATCCTATCAACGATTCGATTCGGTTCGATATCACGATTCATACCAATGCGTTGCATCCTCAATTTTCTATATTACTGCCCATGGCTTATTTTTCATCAATGCATACATGCAGTAAATACATATGAACTCTCTTTTTATTATTTAGAAAGTGCTTCAAATAACATAAATGTCTTGACATTAATTTATAAACCAAAATAAATGAATTGTATAGGTCTAGCCTCCGTGTGTGAAGTTGTTCCATCCTCAAAAACAAAAAGCTAATGCTTCTGCAGTCTAGCTGCAGCTTCTAGCCACGGCCTTCTGTTAAGAAAGGACACTGAATGTCCTGAAGGAGGCATCACACACAGGACCTGAGTCTGAACACAGCAGACAACAGGAGGATTTACAACAGCATATAACAACTAAAATAGTGCATGTGGGTGCACACTTACATTCTCTGTCTTACTGTGACATAAATCCCATGAATGTATGAGATTAAGTTAGCTTCATTATATCTCAGTGATTAAGTGAATAATAAAGTTTCTATTGGCATGTCACTCATTATTTCCAGGGAGGGGGCGGGGCTTGGAGGAACGGAGAGGAGACGGTGATCGCGGAAGCTTTTTTCCTCCTGCCTTCACAAACTTCACACACGTATATATCGTCTGCAAATTGCTAGAGGATATTCATACTCTGCAATCCAAGACTTAATTAAATCCACCAAAAACCTGTCATGATTGTAACGCGATTATCTTTGAAAAACATAAATCCCTGTCTGTGTCTCTTGCGGCTTTCACACCAGCGCTTTTCAGTTTCTAGCTCCGAGCGGGAGCTTTTCTGGTTCAGCTCCGGTTTCCCTTTTCAGCTCCCGCTCTGTTCACACCGCCCACTGGCGCCCCAGAGCTGCCCTTGCTGCGTCATGACGTCACCCTTTACATCGCTGATTTGCTCCCCAACGGCAGCTCACAACAACAACAACTGCGTCGGGTCGATGATCGTGTTGCTTTTAATCACACGAAGCCAGAATAAATTGAATAACGACTTCTCCAACCTTATGCTTTGCTCCAGAGTGCCGTGGTTCATTGTTTATTAATATGTTTCTGCAGCATTTACCGACCGCTGCAGTGCTGCTCTTCCACGGGAGTTTATTCTCCCGTTAGCTCCCGGTTAGCTCACACTGCAGCGGCCGCTCTAAAGTGTTCACTGTCCGACTCACACAAGCAGCTGATGCATATCCCCAGTTCCCTTAGCCTAAGTGAATGTGTGTCAGTCTGAATTGACACTGTTTGGTATCACAACGCTGTTATGAAAGTTTCTCTGGTATAAAACGGGTGATGTTGGCATAGCAACCGAAGCTAAACTGACTACTTGCATCCGATAGCTGCAATAATACAAAACAACACGTCTGCCTCTCTCCACAATGATCGATAACAGTGAACGGATGGTCAAAGTAAGGTACAAATAAACAGAATCACACGAAGCCTGGTTAGTGCTGCCTGACTTTATAAAGTGTGTTTATAGGCACTACTGCTTGTAGGCAGGCATAACAGTCGACCCATGTTCAGGGGAGGTGGGTTTAGTTTCCTGCACGCCTCGACGTGAGAGAGACGTAAGCGACGTCACCTCTTAGCTCCAAAGCTCTTGCCTCTGGACCGACAATTTTTTGGAGCTGGAAATGAAGCGGATTCCGGAGCTAAGAGCCGGCGCGGCTCCGGTGTGAACAGGAAAACCCGGCGCTTTTCAGGCTCTAGCTCCGAGCCGGAGCTGAAAAGGCGCTGGTGTGAAAGGGGCATCTGAGCCGCAGCGACACGGAGTGATTCAGATCGGGTTCTTCTGCTGCTGGTTCTGGACTGGTGTTCTTGTGTTGGTGGATAAAGCAGACTGCTCCGTGTTCGGTGTTGCTGTGCCGCTGTCACGTCTGTTCCCTGATCTCTGCGTCACCAACCGATTTGATATTAAAGTGACAGAAAAAAAAACATTATAGTAAAGTCGCGGCCGGAAAATCAGGAAGCAACGTTACTACGCTATAATCGAATATCTTCCGTCACTGCATCGATACCGAATAGTCCACGTCCGCATCGCAATGCATCGTAGAAACGATTATTTTCAACACCCCTAATGTCTACCCTACTTTTATAATTTTCGAATCATAAATCTAATCGCCAGAAGCAACATGCTAACGTTATGCTATAAAGGAACTACAGCAGGGTCGCTGCTTCAACGTCACGCCGACTTAAGAATCCATATTCAAACACACAGATTCTAAATGGTACGAGTTGAAGCGTCTGTTTTAAGAGTTTGCAGAAGGCAGGGACTTGCTTTCAAGCAGAACAGAAACAAACTTAGAGGAGTGTTTACTTGTTCGGCGTAATGACGTACAACGTCCTCGACAACTTCTGTAGTCCTATTCAGCCACATGGTAACAACCATCGTTTTTCAGAGACGTCAACTCTTCAGAAATCACCAGTGGGGTCACAGCTGATGGATTTAATGTCGCAGAACAAAACGTGATCCGTCTCTTCAATTTGTGTCAAACACAGACCTTATTTCCAGCTATTTTCCAAAATCCTATGGAGAAATCCCATTGGCTGAGACGAGGGAACAGGAAGTGGTGAAATGCTAACTCACTTCTGGGTTTTAGGACTCGTCACTGCACCACTCTATTAGCCAATAACCCCCCCCCCCCCCACACACACACCTTATCACCTGAATCTCCTCCTAGAGCACCATTGTGTTATTTTTAACCAAATGTCTCTCAGAGGGGCGTGGGGAGGGGCTCCTTATCTTCATCTAAAGTAACAGATTATATTATATCAGCATTTTGGAAACAGGGCTGAAACAGAGTCTGAGATTATGGGATGCTACAATGATCTGTTTGATATTTAGAGCCAAACACTTCAGAGACATCCATCCATCCATCTTCTCCCGCTTATCCGTGGTCGGGTCGCGGGGGTAGCAGTTCCAGCAGAGAGCCCCAAACTTTCTTTTCCCTTCAGAGACATGTTTTGTATATATCTGAGAACTATTATATATGGATGGAAAACAGTATAATAGGGGACCGTCTCATCATCTTTTTTTTTGTTTCTTTTTTTCAAATCCAAGTCTTCATTTTATTTATTTTTACTGCTCAAAAGAACAACAAATAAGTTAATGTTTGGCCTTTATGCTTCAGAACTGTCTTAAACTTGCTGATGATTTTTTGTTGAATTTCTATGAGTTATTCAAACAAATGTCTGGGTGTTATCTTGGCTCCCGGCTAATAAAAGAATGGGCATCCGGTGGCCACTCCGTGAACTGCAGCTTTTTGCCCTTCTGCATGGGCTTCACTGTGAGGCCCAGGAGGGTGCCGCTTAGTTGATAATAATAACGCAAAGACATGAAGGCAGTAATAGTCTTGTCATCTCCTTCTCAAATGAAATATAAATTAGCCAGTCAATAAAATAGCAAACTGTTTGAGGTGTTTCAGTTAAAGCGGGACCCATAGTTCTACTCAAAATGTTTTTGGAAATTCTGGACAATATGAAAAATGTAATTACAACTGTCCCTGGTCCCCCTACTTTTGTAGATAGATATTGTTGTTTTTGACTTTTGAAAAAAGCATCTTTTGGCTCATTAAATTGGACTGGTGATTCAGAATCGCTCTGAGTTAACCCCGTCAGTTCTGAAGGCTTGATTGTGGTAGTTAACCATAATATGTCCAACACCAGCTCTCGTTGACACTATGCCGACACTTTGAACGCAAAACTCTTTATTTACATCACGTTCGTCTTTCCGTAGCTCCAGAACTTTTCCATCACAAATGTGTGGATATTGGATTCAATCATGTATGAATATTGGACACATTATGTATTTTTGCTGCTTCTGTGTGTGTTGAGTGTGTGTGATCCTCACCAGCTCCTTGGCAGTCACCTCCTCACACTTTATGCAGGATCGTTCTGGGTCCCTGTGCAGTAAGGACACCAGGCCTGAAGCTGTCGGAGATTACACTTCATCCCACTCCTCTTTTGTTGTGTGGTGTTGCTCTAAACCTTAATCTTTGGATCAAGCCCTCTCCTCATCCAGAGACTGGAGGTCATCGACTGTCTCTTATTCCTCTCCGTTCTCCTTTTGTTGGAGGCAAAAAGGTTTATTTTAATGTATTTTCCTCTTTCTTGCCCCTGGCCTTATTATCAATTTATAAAATAAACATTATCTTGAATCATTTAATTCACTGCAATTACATTTTGAAATGGCCCATTCATATTTCATCGAGCTCTCAGATAAAACCCCTTTAATCCTTGAATATATTATTATAATGGTCAATGGGATGGGCAGCGGAGAGCAAGGCATGTCCAGTATTGTTAGTCCTCGCTGTGTCAGGGACCAGCACTCCAAGTAATTCTGCCCTATGAATTATAAACTGCCATCCATATTCATACAGAATAGCAGTGGCCTGGGGCGGTGCAGCTCATTGTGGATTGTCATGCACATGTTTATGGCACCATGCTGCTGTTGGGGGGGGGGGGTCATGTTAAAGACAGCAGCATCGAAGGAAGTGTGTGAACGTGATGGACAGACAAACACATTGTTATGTTGCTCTGCCTGTGCTAGTCCACTGCATTAACACTGATGCAGGATTCCTCGAAAGTGACTTCAACATCAAGGACCGTCTCAGTACTGTTTAGGTTACAAGGTGACAAAGATGTCTAAACGGAATATATACAGAACATAATCTATTAGATGTATTTAAGTGTAAAGTCTTAATATTTTTTGATAAAGTCATAGACTTTCCGAGGAAAAAAACAGTTTTAAGTGCTGAATAATATATCAAAAATATAACAAGGTGTTACATGATAATTGTAGGAGTCAAGTTTGTCACAGAACCGGCTCTGCAATCTATGACTTCTGCAAAATGGAACAATAGACCTTTAAAGGTGGGGTAGGTAATTTTGGAGAAACCATGGGCTGAAGTCGAATAGTCCATTTACCTTAGGAACCTTCCTAACGGAGTGAAATGACCCGGAAGTCCCTCAGTGGCAGCCATGATAAGTGCCGTTAAAATTCTCTAGATCAGTGGTTCCCAACCTGGGGGGCGTGCCCCCCTTGGAGGGGCGCCAAAGATCGCAGGGGGGGCGCCAGGCCTCAGATGATTTGAGGCCAAATATCATATTTAGGCGCATTTTTAAAAACATAGTCATTGTCCATGCAGGTTTCAATTGGATTATTTGTCACAGTTGCTCCAATCAGATCGGTCTCCTCCATTTTGTAGATTATTTACGACTTTTTTGAATCCACATAAACACATCGGCAAAATCCGGCTTACTTTGAGCATGTGTTTTAAACAGTTTAATCCCTTTGTGAATTGTCGTCCTTTAATTTCTTCATACAGCGGGAATCCAAATAAATTAATCCTGAGTACAATAACCATCAAAGTCACTCCAATAGTGCTCCTTAATTACACTTTTATCCTCCTTTAACAAAATACTTCACATTCATCCAGTTTATGACAGTAGTTGTAGCATTTTTTAGACTTTTAAACTTTAATTACCGCTGTTGCGGTAATTGTTTGTGTGTGGGGGGGGGCGCAACTTCCAACAGGAGTTATTTGGGGGGGCTCTTGGGAAAAAAGGTTGGGAACCACTGCTCTAGATGATAGGAAAGGAGGTTTCAAACTTCCTTTATCACCTCCTTTAGCTTAGGAACCACTGGACCTCCCTAACCGACAGGAGAGGAGAAAATGCTGCCCCACAATGCCTTGCAGCCGCAGCATTTGCTGTCTCATAACAATCGGCCGTTCACGGAAACAACCAATTATGACGGAGAAATGATATCATGAAAGTTACGGTGCTTATTAAGCTTTTTAAAACGTATGTGGTAAGTTGCCAAAGTGCTTTGTTTTGAACGTTCATCAGTATCATAATCAAAAAGAGAAATATGAACGACCGGAGGAAGAGGGTGACGAGCATAAGTTTCACTTTCCTTTTTTATTTCAATTCCAACTTTGGTCATGAAGAATATGTTTCTCTGTTGTCCACGTTCATAAAGCAAAGCAACAGCATCAGAGCACGGAGCAGAGTCTCTAGATGAGTTTACAGAAGTCCCTCGTTCTTATTAAACATCCATGTTGTCGTCCGCTGTATAGAGAACTGTAGTTTCCATGGTTTCCCCACAGCAGCAGACGCACATTCATGACGTCCGCTGGCGCATCATAAACATGTCAGATAGTGAAAGTGCATTCGGATTCTCTAAAGTACCGCAGTCTCTTCTCCTAAGTCCTTTTGAATTCTCGTATCCACTATCCCTTAACCCTGTGACGTTTCACTCAGAGGTCAAGGAATAGACGATAGGGTAATGCTACATTCACACCGGACGCGATGCGAATATTCGCTTCGCTCTAAACGCTCCTATCGCATCGCTCTAGTCCAGGGGTGGCCAACCAGTCAGAGGTTAAGAGCCACATGTTTTCTCTGTTACTGCAAAGAGCCACATCAAACACACAGTCACTGATACCGCTTGTTTCAGTTTTTTGTTTTCTGGAGACAAGATTTCAACCACGTCACTGATGCATTTTTGTGGCATTGGGATATATTTTTTAAATCCTCTGGAGCAGAGAGAGGAGCTGTGGATTATTGTTATTGATTAATGCATCAGTGTTTCTTAGGGTCAAAAACACTAAACTCACAACTTCAAATGAAAGCGTTTAGTTTATTTAATAAAAGAGCACATGTTCAATGTGAAAAGTGACAGTAGTTATAGATTATTTGAAATTTGGTGCTATATATATATTTAAAAAAAAATTATATATATTTTGTAAACACCTTGAATTTCAGGGGGGGGCTCCGTTGGCGGGGTGCAGCGCCCCTCCAAGACAATGGTAGTGGAAACACTGGATGTTTAATCAACGATTTTTTTTTTGGTTTCAATACCAAATCAAGAATTGCGATTCCTTTTCGATGCTTTTCTTAAAAAAAGGTAAACAGTCTTAAATGTAATTATTGTGCTTTATTTCACACCAGAACCATAACCATAACACAAACTTTTAAACAATGAGAACAATAAATAAAATAAATGACAAGAATTCGTATTAAATCAAATTAATACATTTCTCACAGACAGGCCTCGTGGTGTCCGTAGGCTTGCCCTCACTGTCAGAGATATAGCTCAAATACTTCCACATTTCGCTTCTGGCGTCTTTTTTGTCAACAAGCCGAGGTGCAGCAGCAGTTGCACTCCCACGTGCAGCCATGCTTCTCCTTTTCTCACATGCTCTGGCAGCTAGCGCGTGCACGAGAGAGGGGAGGCACTTGAGCGTGCTTGAGAGGGGCGGGACTGCAGGCACGCTGCAGTGCAGGGAGTGGAAGCAGAGCGCTGAACACACACGGCTCTTATTAAAACAGCGCTTTCTCACCGGAGTACTTTTCCCCGTCATTCTTAAAGTACCGATACTAATGAAACGGAGGAATCGTATCGTTTTTAACGGCAGGGTATCGCGGTATACCTTTCAAGTATCGGTACACCGTGCAACACTAGTCAGGAGTCAGTGTCTCTCCCCCAAACTCACACATATAAAATCCATTATGAACTGAAGAGCCGCATGAAACTAGGCAAAGAGCCGCATGCGGCTCGAGAGCCGCGGGTTGGCCACCCCTGCTCTAGTCGCTCGAGTTTCACCGCAACTGCCAGCTGTGTTTACTCGCATCATTCAAACAAGACGCGCTGGCTCGGGAGTTACAACTACAACAAAATGAACATATTTTACCGTGATTTAATTGTAATACACGTTTCTAAATGATGCCGACGTAACAACATACTGATACCGGTTATTAAAAACCATGAATTAATGCTTTGACAAGTCTGCAGACAAGACGGCAGGCGAAAAACCTTTTAAAATGCTTGTTTTCTGAATGGAGATTGGGTCGACCAGGCTAAGCTAACGTTGTATATGCTCACTCCACACTCATAACAACGGCCTACATAAATAAACCAGCGACTGTATTCGCCATGACACAGACAGTCTGTGGTTTGTTCTTGTTTAACTTTTGTACAGTTTCTGAACAGATATGAGGAGCTGTGATCTCTGTGTGCTAACTGCTAACAGCTAATGGCTGATGTTTTCTGGTTGAACGTCAGTGACGGCAGGCTGAGATCCTCACCGCTGATTGGCTTCCGCGAGAACGCGTCACGTGAATTTGACGCCCGAGTTGAAAAAATGTAACTCTCGCGTTTGACGCGGCCCCCTTCAATCGCCTCAATCGCGTGATTCGCGCCGCGTCCACCCCTTCATGCGCGCCGTCGGAGCGAATTCGCGTCTGATCGCGTCTCTGCATTGACTTTACACGTAATCGCGCCACCCCCAAACGTCGCATCGCGTCCGGTGTGAACATAGCATAAAGCTCGAGTTTCACCGCGGCTGCCAGCTGTGTTTACTCGCATCATTCAAACAAGACGCGCTGGCTCGGGAGCTACAACTACAACAAAATGAACATATTTTACCGTGATTAAATTGTAATACACGTTTCTAAATGATGCCGAAGTAACAACATAGTGATACCGGTTAGTAAAAACCATGAATTAATGCTTGACAAGTGTGCAGACAAGACGGCAGGCGAAAAACCTCTTAAAATGCTTGTTTTCTGAATGGAGATTGGGTCGACCAGGCTAAGCTAACGTTGTATATGCTCATTCCACACTCATACCAACGGCCTACAGACATAAATAAACCAGCGACTGTATTCACCATGACACAGACAGTCTGTGGTTTGTTCTTGTTTAACTTTTGTACAGTTTCTGAACAGATATGAGGAGCTGTGATCTCTGTGTGCTAACTGCTAACAGCTAACGGCTGATGTTTTCTGGTTGAACATCAGTGACGGCAGGCTGAGATCCTCACCGCTGATTGGCTTCCGCAAGAGCGCATCATGCGAATATGACACTCGAGTTGAAAAAATGTAACTCTCGCGTTTGACGCACCGTTCAATCACCTCAATCGCGTGATTCGCGCCGCGTCCACCGCTTCATGCTCGCCGTCGGAGCGAATACGCGTCTGTCTCTGCATTGACTTTACATGTAATCTCGCCGCCCCCAAACATCGCATCGCGTCAGGTGTGAACGCAGCATTAGACGTTAAGGGGCTGATTATTTGATTATCCGACCGCAACCCAGCTCGAGTGCGCTAGAATTTGAAAATACAGAGCCGGAAGAAATCTGCCACTTCCTCACAGAGCCCCTCCTCCAACACACACAAACGCGCACATGACCAATGAGGGCACGAGATAAGTTTGTGCACAGATGGAAGGCTGACAGGCAGGTAGGCCATCCAGTTATTTTAGCTGGGACGGCTAAAATGATTGGTCGTGCTTTTTACAGCGCCACGGCTTCCACAGATGATATTTTTGTATGGATTTTTTGTCAAAGCACTTCAGATATTCATTGCTATCGGGATGTTAAGAGCATTCCATGGAATATAACAAAAAGTGTATCTCGAGCCGGTTTCTCAAACTTACCTACCCCACCTTTAAGCATTTTAGTTTTTGTTCTTTAAGATTTTATTAATTTATTTTTATACATAATGGAATAGTTTCCGCCAATAATCAATTTTTTTTACAATAAAACATTTTCAAATAAATAAAAAATAAAGACACAACAGAAACCCCCCCCAAAAGGAATGGCTCAAAGTGAGTCAACATCCTTAACAAAGACAGTCAAAAACATTTAAAGACATCACCTTTCAAAATCGTAAGCAAATCTATAGTTTTCTCAGACACACTTTCAATGTTGTACATCTTTTAAATATAAAAGGAAGTGATTCCATACCTGTCTAAATGTCCCTTTACCATTGTTCATTTTAGCTATCAAATATTCAAAGGAGGCAGTCTCTGTCATAAATTGAATCCATTCTTTTAGTTCTGGTTTTCTAGCTGGTTTCCAGTTGCGCAGAATAAGTCTTGCTGCATCATACGGCCCGCCATCACCAACCCAAACTGGGCTTTAGTAACCACTTGTGGCAAAAGTGTTCCCCAGAAGACAAACTGAGGATGACTTTTAAGCATTTTGATGGGGACAAAAAACCAAGTGATAATGCATAAACCTGGCTCGTTAAGACATACAAAGAAAAGCCAGTAAACCAGAGTGATTCTTATTAACATCATGCTAAAACCACTTAGGAGGGCAGTTATAGCGAACAGGTGAATGTACATCTAACATAGACCTTCACTTGAACTCTGTAATAAACCATCTATGCTAACAGGGCATGCAGTAAGCTAACTGTAACCACACTGTGGTTTAGCATTAGCACGTGAATGACAGGCCCAGCTGTGTCACGGCTGGAGGGCAAGGTACACAGGACCCAAATGCAGAATATCCTAATCCAAAATACTAGCGGAACTAGCAACAAAGTAAAATTAGGCTAGGCAAAACACAAAAATCCCTCTGAACAAAAACCTTCCAACAACATCAATAATCTCACAAAGACAGACAGAAAAACCAGAACCTAAATACACACAAGACTAATCACACAAACAAGACACAGGTGAGGAGGGAGGAGAAAACACAGGGGCACCAGGTGAACACAATCAGGTAATCACTAATCAGGTAGGAGGGAACACAGAGACAGGAAACCAAAGACAGAACTAGACATGACAAAAACACAACACAGACAGATTGTGAAAAGCTGTCCACGAATAGGAAGTGTTACATAAAGGTTAACGGAAGAGTAACATACTTTCTTCACAATGGCCCATGTGGTTTAAATCTCCGAACTGTACTGACACAGAGGAAGGTCACTGCAGCTGTATTTAGCACCTGTATATTTTAACTTGTGTTCTGTCTGTAACACAAGCATGTAGCGATACTTTTCTGGTCTTAGAGCCATTCAGATACAGCTGCATGGCCTTTCCTTGGTATTTCCTTGTACCCCAACTTCCAACAGGAGTCATGTGCGGGGGCTCTTGGGAAAAAAGGTTGGGAACCACTGATCTAGAGGACTCTCAGACCATGAGAAACCAAATTGTCTGGTCTGATGAAACCAAATGTGCCTGAATGCCAAGCATCATGTCTGGAGGAAACTAGGCACCGCTCATCACTTGACCAAGTGATGAAAACCTGCTCCAGAGCGCTCTGGACCTCAGACTGGGACGAAGGTTCACCCTTCAACAGGACAACGACCCTAAGCACACAGCCACGATAACAAAGGAGTGGTTTCGGGTCAAGTCTGTGAATGTCCTTGAGTGGCCCAGCCAGAGCCTGTGGGGGTGAGAGGCGAGAAATATTGGGGGAAGAGAAGAGGAAGAGGAGAGTGAAGGTGAGGCAGGAGTGGGGGGTGGGGGGTTAACCTTTTCCAGGATAATTTCTCACACAGCAGAGGAGGCAGGAGAAGCAGCTCCCACCCAGCTTTGGGTGTCATTTTATTATATTTGTCTCCATTCTGACTTTCTTGCACTTCATACTATGTCATGTCCTAGCTCAAGATTACTTGGGTTGTATACACATTTTGTTGGTTGTATAGGAATTATAGTGCATTGGTTTTTGAAGGTGTACCTAAGCAACCCTGTCTCCTAAAAATTACGTTCCCACAGAACTAAACTGCATTCTCAATTACTAGAAACGTATTTTCTCCCACGTTACGTTCGTTATGAACGTATCTCAAATACGTTTATTTTCTACATATCTTCTAGAAGCATATTTCTCCCACATTACATTTCTTATGAACGTATCTTAAATACGTTTATTTTCTACATATCTTTGCCATTTATTGTCTTGCTTATAATAATGATAATAGTCATTTATAAATATAATTTTAGAGCACACATTTGAAATCAGTAGGCGAGGCTGTAATTTCTCCAGCTGTTACTCTCATGAGCGAGGCAGAAAATAATAGTTTTTAACATGCCAAAAAGCTGCTGTGTCGTTTATTGCACCTCAAACATTAAAACAAATCCAGAGTTACGTGTTTCTGTACTTCCTCTAAGAAGAAAGGACAGTAACAGTATATCTCTGTGACTTCAGGCTTGATCTCCGTTCAAATGACAGCGTTGGTTTCCCCAAAACTGGGCGGGGCTGTAAAGTGACGTAGATTTTACTCTCATCTATTATTCAAAACCATTCTATTTATTCTAACGTAAATTACATGCCAGTGTTTTATGTTTTTATTTTAAATCGTATAATGTCGGACTTTTTTCCCGTCTGTGAGGAAAAGAAATGGGGCTGAGAGCCTCAAAATACTGAAATCTGTATTTTTGAAAATCTTTTTTCCTTATTTACTCAACAATAACACACAATTATCCTTGTTTTATTTATTCGTTTAATTCTATAATCTTGGGCTTTTTAGCATGCTTTTTAGCCGTAAATAAAGTCACCGGAAACAGACGTAGGCCTATAAGGGACATTTTGAGGATACACACAAACCCACTGAACAGATTACCCAAGATCCTCAGCTTGAAGCTCGTTGATTGGATGTTTAGCCGCAATGCATGTTGGGATATGATGTTAATGCGATATGATATCCGAAAAAAATAAATAATAATACTTTATTCCGAGTATTCTTGCTTTTCTCTTTGAAAGTCATCACATAACGGCATTGTAATACACAGTTCGGCTGCATTAAATATTACACATCTGCTGTAGTTCTTTATTTATAGAGCCCTGATGAGAAGACTTCTGGACAAACAGGAGAACTGCCGCCAAAACTGAATATGTGACGTGGATCATAAATATATCAACAATTAAACAACACCTTGCATTTCTTTTCACAAAATACGTCTCCTTGCAGTATCATTACTAATTCGGCTGACTTTTATATTTAATCCAATTGGTAGATAGGCTGTATTTACACCATAACGGTGCACAGCTGATAGAAAAGGACTTGTAGTTGTTAAAGATATTACTGATTTTCTTTGAATATAAGAATGTAAATACTGAGTTGAGAGAATAGTCAGGGAATTTGGGTGATGGGAGACACATCTATGGAATCACAATTTCAATAGCTTACCATTAAATGACGGATATGGCTTTCTGTCTGTGATGGTTTACAAATCAGATATTAATGTGTAGAAGTAAAGCATGAGAAATAGTATAGCAATATCCTGTAAAATTATGTAAAAACATGAATAAAACTACACATCTTCAGATGTTATACATACATAAGTGTCCTACACTAATAATAAAAAGTTATTATTAGTATGCTGTGTGTACCTTGTGTGCACTGCCTAGTGGTTAAAGCACGTTATTGAATTATTTTTGTTATTTGATGAAAAAAATATTAAGAGTACATACTTTCATAGGGGGAAAGTAGAAGGTCAATGATAGAAGTATAGAATATAAAAAAATCAACAAGATACTGTAAGTGATCTCTACAATAAAACAGTTTAGTGCACGATGTACAAAGATATTAATATGAGGATGTGCAAAACAGACAAACTAATTAACCTTTATTAACACATTAAAGAATACTTTAGGTTAAGGTCTTCTTTCAAATAAGAAAAAAGCTTTTGGGGGTATCTATCTACAGATAAATATTAAACCTGACAAAGTACTTAACGTCTAATGTATTGCTTTCCTGCAATGTTAACTATGTTGAAGCACTTATTTTAACTGATATTATACACATGAATTATACTCTTATGTATGTAGATAGAATAAGAAATGTGCAGAATACGACAGTTTAATGGTGGAGGTACACACATATTGATAGATGTCTTGTAATGCACTGTTGAGGAACCTGTGACCCAAGTTTTGCATTCATTGCATAACTACATCGTAGTTGTGTATATTGTGAGAGAAACTTCTGATCAGCAATGCGATGAAAGAAATGGAAGCTGGAATCCGCTTTAAATCAAACACGGGAGTTTATTGAGAGTCAACGGCTGGGAGCATTTACAAGGTATCCCCACAACTTGCATCATACAGATACCTAGTCAACACTGAACATTACACAGCAGCACAGCGCAATTCTACACAGAGAATATAGGAGTGGCCTATATTCGCGCGCTTTCCATTCTAATCGATATCACACATGTTGAAACAAAGGACTGATCTGTTAAAGCCATCTGCGCATTTAGCCACACTTCCCCCACAGGAAGGCAGGGCCTCTTGGCCTTTGCCCTGTTCAAATTACAAACAGGACACATAGGGAAAACACTAAAAGTCTCCCATGCACAGATCTCATTAAAATATTTTCTTCACATATATGATATGTCAATAAACCTTAGAAAATCTTGAAATCTTGAAAGGGATGTGCAAAATAGAAATTATATACAGTTAATCAACTATTTGTAGAGAATAATGAGTAATTAATATACTTTATAGAGATCTGCAGATAAATGTTTAGTCTTCTCAAGCACCAACTATCAAATATCTCGCCTGATTGTTGGCACTTGACAATCACCTTTCTCTGAATTGTACTCAGGTGTAACTAAACTCTGCTTTAAGGGTTGTTTATATTTCACATCATTAATCAGAATCTGCAGAGTTACTAAAGTAAATGTAGTGGAGTAAAAATACCAGGTTAACCTCTGAATTGTAGTGGAGTAGAATATATATTAATGCTGCCCATTCTGGATACAAGCGATGTTCACCCATGTAGTAATTACATGTTTTAAATGTGTTTCCTATCGCCTAAACCTCCAGGGCTGTACACTACGGTGGCCCTGAAGTGCAAGACACCACAGCATTTCAGAAAACACCACAGCATTTCACAAAACACTACAGCATTTCAGAAAACACCACAGCATTTCAGAAAACGCCGCAGCATTTCAGAAAACGCCGCAGCATTTCAGAAAACACCACAGCATTTCAGAAAACACTACAGCATTTCACAAAACACCACAGCATTTCACAAAACACTACAGCATTTCAGAAAACACCACAGCATTTCAGAAAACACTACAGCATTTCAGAAAACACCACAGCATTTCACAAAACACTACAGCATTTCAGAAAACACCACAGCATTTCACAAAACACTACAGCATTTCAGAAAACGCCGCAGCATTTCACAAAACACTACAGCATTTCAGAAAACGCCGCAGCATTTCACAAAACACTACAGCATTTCAGAAAACGCCGCAGCATTTCACAAAACACTACAGCATTTCAGAAAACACCACAGCATTTCAGAAAACACTACAGCATTTCACATTGGACGGAAAGGGTATTCCTTTAGGGAGAACACTTCTTGTTTGTGATTGGACAGAGCCAGCCAGAGAAGCACTGCTGTGATTGGTTGTTTTTGCTGCCAGTCAAGAAATGACGCTTCGTGATTGGTCAACACCCGACAGCGAAATATGTCCCAACCATGGTCCCACAAGGTATGGTCCCAACACATCAGCCGTTAGCACACACTCAGATCTCACAGCTCCTCATATCTGTTCAGAAACTGGACAAAAGTTAAACATGTACAAACCACAGACTGTCGATGTCATGGCGAATACAGTCGCTGCTTTATTTATGTCTGTATGACGTTGTTGTGAGTGTGAACGGAGCAGCTACAGGTTAGTTTAGCCTGATGGATCCGATTCAGAAAACACGCATTTTAAAAGCTTTTCGCCTGCCGTCTTGTCTGCAAACTTGTCAAAGCATTAATTCATGGTTTTTACTAACTGCTATCAGTATGTAGTTACTTCGGCATCACTTTGAAACGTGTATTACAATTAAATCACGGTCAAATATGTTCATTTTGTTGTAGGATTTACATGGAGATACGCCCCGTCCCCTCTCCAGCGCCTCTTGTTTGAATGACAGCATTGACAGGAGCAAACACAGCTGACAGCCGCGGTGAAACTCGAGCAGCCGCGGTGAAACTGGAGCAGCCGCGGTGAAATTAGAGCGATGTGAATATTGGGTAGTCTACCATAGTATTTACATGGAGATAAGACCCTTAAAAACCATGAGTTAATAAAGCATTAATTCTGTATTTACTCCTGTCATTCAAACAAGACGCTGGAGAGGGGGCGGGCCGTATCTCCATGTAAATCCTATCGGAATCGGATCCATCAGACTAAACTAACCTGTAGCTGCTCCGTCCACACTCACAACAACGTCATACAGACATAAATAAAGCAGCGACTGTATTCGCCATGACATAGACAGTCTGTGGTTTGTACATGTTTAACTTGTGTCCAGTTTCTGAACAGATATGAGGAGCTGTGAGCTCTGAGTGTGTGGGCTAATCACAAGCGTCATTTCTTGACTGGCAGCAAAAACAACCAATCACAGCAGTGCTTCTCTGGCTGGCTCTGTCCAATCACAAACAAGAAGTGTTCTCCCTAAAGGAATACCCTTTCCGTCCAATGTGAAATGCTGTGGTGTTTTGTGAAATGCTGTGGTGTTTTGTGAAATGCTGTGGTGTTTTCTGAAATGCTGTGGTGTCTTGCACTTCAGGGCCACCGTAGTACACAGTTTAATACTGTCAACTTCTAATTTTTGGAAAAACAAAAACGTCTTTTAAAACTAGAATTCCCAGTAGAGACGTGCCATAGAGAACATGTTGCGAAACACAATAGCCAGCATGTGTAGTTCTGGGGGGACGTTCGAGTCCAGTTTTGAATAGTCTGCCGTGGTTTCATTCCATTTCAAAGAGCTTGACGCTCGGCATAACCTTGGCGCACTGCCACTCCAACATCCAATCACAGAGCTTGAAGATTAATCACGGGGTTTGTCAACGGGACTGTAGTCCCAAACGATAGCTGGGGATTATGGGTAGTGTAGTGTCTTCGGCCATCCTAAACTGAAATGTTTTTCGGATATCATATCGCATTAACAACACCACATCTGGCGTCACAGAGATCTTCTGTTACTGTCCTTTCTTCTTAGAGGAAGTACAGAAACACGTAACTGGATTTGTTTTAATGTTTGAGGTGCAATAAACGACACGGCAGCTTTTTGGCATGTTAAAAACTATTATTTTCTGCCTTGCTCATGAGAGTAACAGCTGGCAAAATTACAGCCTCGCCTACTGATTTCAAATGTGTGCTCTAAAATGATATTTATAAATGACTATTATCATTATTATAAGCAAGACAATAAATGGCAAAGATATGTAGAAAACAAACGTATTTAAGATACGTTCATAAGAAACGTAACGTGGGAGAAAATATGTTTCTAGAAGATATGTAGAAAATAAACGTATTTGAGATACGTTCATAACGAACGTAACGTGGGAGAAAATACGTTTCTTGCTAAACGTAATTGAGAATGCAGTTTAGTTCTGTGGGAACGTAATTTTTAGGAGACAGGGTTGACCTAAGAGCAGTGCAGAACAGCCTTCACCTTCGGTTGCTGATAGTCTGAACGTAGCAATGTTTTCAAGTCACCAGCTTGCTAATGAAAGTCATATCATGTTATTCAGACAATAAATAAGAGCAGCCAAGTGAGAAGAACCATTCATGTAAAAGATACAAAACATTTCTCACTACTACACCCACTTCCAAAATATTTTAAAATGTACAAGCAACTTGCAACATGGCTGCAAAGGATCGCTGACAACTACAACTGCACTTATCCAATTGTATAGTAATTACAAAGGAGTTTTTCAAAAGCATGTGTGTGTGCATGTGTGTATGTGTGTGTGTATGCCATTGTGCAGAATGATATGCAGTGTGTACCACCACCTGCTAAAGGAGGAACGTCTGGAGGATTTTCTGAAACTACTTTGAAAACAGGTTGTGGGGTAATATGCATCTTACAAGTGTGATGTAGACACAGCTGTAAGTGCAAAGACAAAGAAAACTGAACTTGAATTAGGAGAAGGTTGAGTCCAACTGTTGCCAGAACAATGTTTTCATATTCATAAACTGTGGATATTTAAATGAGGGGATAGGATTTGTTGTCATTTAAAAATTGTTAAGGAGTTAATTTCATGATTGTGATAATTCTCTCTGACCAATCTCATGTCTGCAGTGTTTCTACACCCCCATTTAGTACAGCTTAGCACCTCAGCTGTGGTGGTAACAAAGAACGCAGGTACTAAACCTAGTGGAAAAAAGTGCAAGCTAAGTAGAGTTGAGTTTAGTGGAGTGGAGCAGCACCATTCAGAGGAATGTGACATTTGTTATCCTGAAGTCCTGCAAGCTGATGTGAGTCACCTGTGTAGAGACAGTTCCAGGAGCTTTAAAAAAAGAATGATATGAGCTCCTCCCTCAGTTCCCCACACATCATGCTCTTTCTTCTTTTCAATACGCCTAGTGTCTATTCTTCACTCACCTTATTCCCCCTCCCAGACACACACACACACACACACACACACACACACACACACACACACACACACACACACACACACACACACACACACACACACAAATGTGCACAAACTCACACACACACACACACACACACACACACACACACACACACACACACACACACACACACACACACACACACACACACACACACACACACACACACACACACACACACACACACACACACACACACACACACACAAAGGTGGTGTCCTTGTTTTACATGTGGCAGGCGGTGAGTGTCTGCGTGATGGATCTGCTGCTGCAGAGCTACGAGCACTGTACTCTATGTTGTACTGTATTTGTGATTGTGTGAGTGTGTGTGTTAAGTGTATGTTTTGTATTGAAAAAATTAATGTGTCGATACCTTTTTGTCTTATGAGGAGGGGTGTAACGGTATCCGTATTCGTCCCGTACCGTCACGGTTCGGACCTCACATGCAGTCACACGGCAAATACGCCTTTTTTTACGAGTGGGAAAAAAGTCTGTCACTCAGGGCAGTATTACACTGTCTATAATCCAGGGGGCGGTATTGCGCCTAAAAGCCAGCCGCCCGTAAATAACAAATGAAGAACAACAACAAAACACAACAAAACGAATACAATACATGAAGAAGAACAGTTAGTAGCTATGGCGAGTTCAAACAACACACAGGAGCTAGAAGACCCACCTGCTTCTTTTAAATCAGCTGTGTGGAAACATTTCGGGTTCCCTGTGGACTACAACAATGATGGGGTGCGAGTTGTGGATCGGACGAGGACGGTGTGTCGGCGTTGTTCGACAACGGTGCGGTATGCTAGTGGTAACACGTCAAACATGTTCAATCACACGTCAAACATGTTCAATCACATCCGAGTCAGTCTCAGTCCCCAGCGAGAGGGTTTTCTCGACGGCAGGTGACATAGTTACCGCCAACAGATCTGCCCTCACTGCTGACAACGTAGACAAACTCATCTTTCTGAAGAAAAACTTGAAAATAGAGTAAAGCTTGAGCACCTTTATTTAGGCATAATGGCCTCACACACTCACAAGTTAATTACACATGTTAGACATTGCTCCTAAAGGTACAGATTTTATTTTGTTTTATATTTATTACATTACATTACATTGCATTTAGCTGACGCTTTTATCCAAAGCGACTTACAATAAGTGCGTTCGACCAACAAAATACAAACTTGAAGAAAACAGAATCATATAAGTACATCAGGTTTCATAGAGAAAAAACATGTCAAGTTCTACTCAACTGGCTTTAGATAAGCCAGTCCTTTATTAGTATATAAGTGCTTTGTTAATAGTTCTATCGCTCGAAGTGGAGTCGAAAGAGATGAGTTTTCAGTCTGCGCCGGAAGGTGTGTAAGCTATCTGCTGTCCTGATGTCAATGGGAGCTCATTCCACCATGTTGGAGCCAGGATAGCAAACCCACGTGTTTCTGCTGATGGGAACTTGGGTCCCCCTCGCAGCGAGGGTGCAGCGAGCCGTTGTGTTGATGCAGAGCGTAGTGCACGTGCTTTATCATTGTATTTATTTTATATTTTGACATCAGGAGATGTTATACAGTTCTGTATTGCCTTTTATTGATTGTGATTGAAACACTTTCTTATTATTTATTTTAATATTTTCAAGACATTCTTTTTATTTGTACAGCTTATTTAACCTTTTTGTTTGACATCAGCCATTATAAATAATATGGCCATCTGAGTGTGTGTGTGTTACTGTTTGTGGTTTGTTTTTAACTGTGTAATTGTGGTGTCTCGTCAATTGTGTTAGTCGTGTTTGTTTTATGTCTGTCACTTCATGTTTAGTCAGGAATGTAATTCCAAGTCTAGTAAGGTTTCTATGTAGAGTCACGTTTTCTTGTTACTTCATGTCTTGTCTGTCTATTTCATGTCATGTCTCGTTTTCCCATTTCCTGTTTTATTTTGTACTTACCTCTTGTCTTTCCTTTCAGGTCCTGTTAATTCCTCACTTTGGGTGATTTTCCGTCCTCGTCAGTGTCTGCCCCGCCCCTGATTGTTTCCACCTGGTCCCTATTCCCTCATGTATAAATAGTCCTTGTCTCCCTTTGTCTTGTGCCAGTTCGTCTTGTTTCAGTGTGCTTCCATGTCCAGAGACCCAGCGTTAAAACCAGAGAGAAGAGTTTTGTTTGTTTGAAATCGAGAAGTTTTGTTTTGTCCTCGCTTGAGTGATTTTTTGTTAAAACTTTGTTTTATTTTTTCATTAAAATCTGAGCCGTCGCATTTGAGTCCAGTATTTTTGTACCCCGTTCTAACAGTAATACAGTTAATGATTCCAAATGTTAGAGTTCCTTATTTTCATACCAAAACTTGCACTACTGTTACAAATAAATAACAGCAACAAAATTATGCATTTGGGACTTTTTTTTGCTTTTCCTTGTTGTACCGAACCCATACCGAACCGTGACCCCCAAACCGAGGTATGAACCGAACCGTGACTTCTGTGAACCGTTACACCCCTATGAGGTACATATGACTGTTTTTGTGAATCTGGGCGCAGATGCTATGAACTTTAACACCAGAGGCCTGTACTACGAATCCAGTTCAACAGACCCTGGATATGTTTGAGTTATCTTACCTAACCCAAAACAAACGCGATCTCGCTAAGCGGTCCTACAGCGCTGGTTCTCAACATCTCTGTCCGGCTGAGTCAATAGTATGAAGCTGCAGCGTCGGAGACAGCAGTTACAGAACCACACACACAGGTCCCGCGTCACGACCGCACACACAGGTCCCGCGTCACGTGACGGGGTCCCGCGTGACGGCGGCACGTGACGGAGCACGTGACGGTGACGGAGCACATGACGGTCAATGCACGTTCACATGAATGTTTATATATATATTCTGTTAATTTAGTTGAGAATTTCAAAAATATAGCAGGGCTCGACATTAAGGATGGCCCGATGGCCCGGGGCCATCTAGCATTTAGCTCGGGCAATGAAGCCTCACCTGCTGGTTGCCCGATCGGGCAATCTATTATGCCAGTATCATGCAGCTCGCGGATCCAGTAATGAGTGACCCGACAGTAAAACTAAACACATCTATAACTAGTTTAGGTAGTTTGAGAGGTAATTAAAATAGCTACGTGTGATATTCTAACCTGAAGTGTGTTTTGTCCGCTCACCGCGGCATGTGATTATGCAGAGCTGCGTGTCGACTCGTCAGCAGCAGCAGCAGCAGCAGCAGCAGCAGCAGGTGATCTCTCTCTCCCGTCAGATTAGACTTCACTCGCGTTTATGTCCATATCGATCAGATCCAGCTAGTTCTAGCTAATGATATGACTACCTGCTTATTAAAAGACACCTAAACAATAAGTGTCGCTATGCAACTGGGTGAGGCCACAAAGTATAGCGCAGCATTATGCATTTGTTTACATGCCCACCGGAACCCTGAGGCATTACCAACAGATCAACGCACAATCAACCCATACAGGACATCTCTTTCTCCACATTAAGTGTTAGACATTAGAGTTGACTATTCTTGTCTGTCACATAAGTGGCGCAACTGAATACTACCCGGACAATGAATCGAATGCAACCACATTTTCGCGGGAATTTCAGTTTGTTACGGATTCTGATGCTGAATACATAATGATCAAATAATTTAAAGTCAGAGTGTATTACAATGTTTCTTAGTCCACCAAAGCAAGGACAACCTGGAAAGAAGAGAACGACTGACCCCCCCCCCCCCCCCCCCCCCGAAAAAAGAGAATCAAAGTCATAGGTATGTGCCCAATAATATTTGTTTTAATAGATACTTTTTTTATGGTGGTCCAGAGACAGGAATATAATTTCACATTTGTTATGATATAAATGATTTTTTATGGTGGTCCAGAGACAGGGATTATAATTTGACATTTTGTATGTGTTTGCAGATGTGCTCATCAAGCACCTGGAGAAAAGATTCCAAGATCTCCAGAAAGGGAGTGTCCCTTCAAAATTGTCCATCTTCAACCCCAGTCAGTGGCCCTCTGACAGACAGAGGGCCATTGAGTCGTTGAATCAGCAAACACAAACAAGAAGTGAAATTAAGAATAAAATTGAAATTGTACAATATAATATTGTGGTGGTTCATCTTATAATTCTAGAGAATGCACCAGACAGCATCTAAGACCTGCAGGTCCCCCAAACCTTTCGTGAGTCATTTCGTCCGCGCGCATTTTTCAGGGCCATCTCTATTGGACTCAGGGCCATCTGTAAATTAGCTTAGATGGCCCACAGGGCCATCTCCCAAAATCCTTAATGTCATGCCCTGATATAGTCTTTTATGTCTTTTATATGTATATTAAACAACACTGTTAATTTAGTTTTGGGTATGTTTATAATTCTCGTTTCATTATTATTCAAAAGAACACAACACTGTTAAACACTGTTCCTTCTACAGTATCATAATTCTCGTTTCATTATTATTCAAAAGAAAACAACACTGTTAAACACTGTTCCTTCTACAGTATCATAATTCTCGTTTCATTATTATTATTAATAGATCAAAGGTGTGTTCAAAGAGGTGCTAGATTACTGAAAAACAACTGTTAGTGTGTTGATGCACCAGCCTGCAAAAGATAACAAGCAGTTTGACCGAGAGGCATTTCAGTTCAGAATACATTTTTATTGCGGGGTCTGCTGTTTCTTCACTGGGGGTGAGGCGGGTCTGCTTTTCCCTCTCGAGGGAGATAACCTGTCGTGGCACTCTGAATATTGGCTGAAGGGTTCCCTCCAGCAAGCTTCTGGCCTCCAGAGTCCAGAAGGCAAACCTTTGGCCATGCCTTTGAAACAATAAGAACAAGACGTCATCTAAAGTATTGCACTAGGGAAAGGCTAGGCATTGGTGCACAATTGATATGCATTAATAATCTCAACAATAACTGACTAAAACACCTCATGCAATATTACAAAACATGTCAAAATGATGACACTGTCTGATAAACGGTAAACAGGCAGTCAGCACAGTAAAGATTATTTACAATGAATTCAAATTGTAATACAATGACTATTAAAGAAGCATTTACACTGAAGACAGAACTTAGGCTACTGCTGATTTAATGTAGTGGACATATTGACATGCTTTTGTCATCCGTTGAAGTTTAATTAATTAGCTGACTATAATTAATCATTAGGGTTGGGAAGTTTACTTTTTTTAAATGTAGTAGCAGGTTACAGATGAGTAATTACCCTGTTAAAAATGTAATAAGTAATGTAACTTGACTATGTAACTATTTGTATTGAAATTCTAATGTTATCAATCAATCAATCAATCAATCAATCAATCAATCAATCAATCAATCAATCAATCAATCAATGTTTATTTACATAGCCCAATATCACAAATGTTACATTTGTCTCAGTGGTCTTCACAGTGTGTACAGAATATCAGTATGACAATACGACACCCTCTGTCCTTAGACCCTCACATCGTACAAGGAAAAACTTCCAAAGAAAACCCAGTTTAAAGGGAAAAAATGGGAGAAACCTCAGGGAGAGCAACAGAGGAGGGATCCCTCTCCCAGGACGGACAGACGTGCAATAGATGCCGTGTGTAAATTGAAAAGATAATACATTTGCAACATAGGTAGTCCAAATGTTTGGAAATGCATGTGTGTATAATAGGAAGATGAATCCACGAGGATATCCATCCAGGACCGATGATCCAGGACCACAGCCACGACTCAAGATCCAGCGCTCGCGATCCAGGACACAGGACCGCAGGATCATCCATGACTCCGGATCCCAGCGTATATAGACACCAAAAAGAAAGACATGTGGGGAAGCTGGGTTAATCGGAACATGAGAGTACACGGGTACAGACAGAGAGAAGGAAGAAGTAAGATGTCCCCCGACAAACTAAGCCTATATCAGCAAAACTAGGGGCTGAATCTAATCAGCCCTAACTATAAGCTTTATCAAAAAGGAAGGTCTTAAGCGCACTCTTAAAAACGGATAGGGTGTCTGCCGCCCGAACACAAACTGGAAGCTGATTCCACAAATGTGGAGCTTGATAAGAAAAGGCTCTGGCTCCCATTGTACTTTTAGAGATTCTAGGAACAACCAACAACCCTGCATTCTTGGAACGCAATGCCCTAGTAGGACAGTAGGGTATAATGAGTTATTTAAGGTAAGATGGCGCCTGCCCATTAAGGGCTTTGTAGGCGAGAAGAAGAATTTTAAATTATATCCTGTGTTCTATAGGGAGCCAGTGTAAGGCAGCCAGAACAGGAGTAATGTGGTCCCTTTTCCTAACTCTGGTTAGTACACGAGCCGCAGCATTTTGAATCAGCTGAAGCGACTTGATTGACTTCTTGGTACTCCCTGATAATAAAGAGTTACAATAATCCAGCCTAGAAGTAACAAATGCATGGACTAGTTTCTCTGCATCGTTTTGAGGCAAGATATGCCTGATTTTTGCAATGTTACGTAGATGGAAGTAGGCGGTCCTTGAAATTGATTTTATGTGGGCGTTAAAGGATAAATCCTGATCAAATATAACACCAAGATTCCTTACAGTCTCACTGGAGGCCAAATTAATGCCATCCATAGTTAGTATTTCTTTAGATAATTTGTTTCGTAGATTCTTCGGGCCAAGTACAATAACTTCAGTTTTGGTCGTGTTTAACATCAAAAAGTTTAAGGTCATCCACGTTTTTAAGTCCTTAAGGCAGTCTTGAATTTTATTTCGATGATTAATTTCATCAGGCTTGATTGATAAATATAGTTGAGTATCATCCGCATAACAATGAAAGTTTACAGAATGATTCCTTATAATATTGCCTAACGGAAGCATATATAATGTGAACAAAATAGGTCCGAGCACTGAGCCCTGTGGCACTCCATGGCTAACTTTGGTTTGCGTGGAAGATTCATCGTTAACACGTACAAACTGAGAGCGTTCAGATAGATAGGACCTAAACCAGCCTAAAGCAGTTCCCTGTATGCCAACTAAGTGCTCTTGTCTTTGCAATAGGATATCATGGTCGATAGTATCAAATGCAGCACTGAGATCGAGCAAAACAAGAATAGAGACAAGTCCCTTGTCTGAGGCTATTAGAATATCATTTGTGACTTTAACCAGAGCTGTCTCTGTGCTATGATGTGTTCTAAAGCCAGACTGAAAATCTTCAAATAAATCATTGTTTTTTAAGTAATCACACAACTGTTTTGCGACCGCTTTCTCAAGAATCTTTGAGAGGAACGGAAGATTAGAAATAGGTCTATAGTTGGCTAAAACCTCTGGATCGAGGTTGTGCTTTTAAGAAGCGGTTTTATCACTGCTACTTTGAATGATTGTGGAACATAGCCTGATAATAAAGACATATTCATAATATTAATAAAGAAGTGCTAATTAATGGAAAAACTTCCTTCAACAGCTTAGTTGGAATTGGTTCTAACATGCACGTTGATGGTTTAGAAGAGAGAATCATTGAATGTAATTGTTCAAGGTTTATGGCTGAAAAGCATTCTAGTTTACTATCTAGTGTAATATTAGAACTTACGATTCCGGGAGCTGTTGATAACACTATACTGGTCAAAGGCAAGAAGTCATTAATTTTGTTTCTAAGAGTAACAATTTTATCGTTAAAAAAGCACATAAAATCATTACTACTGAGTGCTATGGGAATAGAAGGCTCAATGGAGCTGTGGCTCTCTGTCAGCCTGGCTACAGTGCTGAAAAGAAATCTTGCATTATTCTTATTCTCATCTATTAATGAAGAGTAGTAGGCTGCTCTCGCTTTACGCAGTGCTATTCATTGAGAGTAATATGCCAAATTAAACGAGATTCATCAAGTTTAGTGGAACGCCATATCCTTTCAAGTTGTCTAGACTTTTGCTTTATTTTGCGGATTTCGGCATTATGCCATGGAGCTAATCTATGTTGTTTTATTTTCTTCTTTTTCAAAGGAGCAACAGAGTCTAATTTTATTCGCAGCGCATCTATAGCACTATCAACAACATGATCAATTTGGGGTGGTGTACATTTTGTATAAGTTTCCTCCCCTACATGCAGACATGCTATTGAGTTAAGTATTGGTGGAATCTCTTCCTTAAATGTGGCTATAGCACTAACAGATAGGTTTCTGCTGCAAGAGCTTTTGACTGATGCTTTGTAGTCTAGTAATAGTACTTCAAAGTTACTAAGAAATGGTCGGACAAAGCAGGATTATGCGGTTCGACTAATAGTTGCTCAATTTCAATACCATAAGTCAGAACAAGGTCGAGAGTGTGATTATAGCAGTGGGTTGGTTTATTTACACTCTGACAGAAACCAACAGAATCTAATATAGAGTTAAATGCAACAGTAAGGCTATTTTTATCATCGTCAACATGAATATTAAAGTCACCTACGATAATTACTTTGTCTGTTTTAAGAACCAAAGTTGATAAAAACTCAGAGAATTCTGATAAGAATTCTGAATAAGGACCTGGTGCACGATACACTGTAACAAATAAGATTGGCTGCAAAGTTTTCCAGGTCGGATGCATAAGACTAAAACGAGGCTTTCAAAAGAGGTATAATTTAATTTTGGTTTAGTATTGATAAGTAAACTTGAGTCAAAGATTGCTGCAACTCCACCTCCTCGGCCCGTGCCTCGAGCAATATGAGTGTTGACATGGCTGGGTGGAGTGGCCTCATTTATGCTGACATATTCTTCATGTCTCAACCAAGTTTCAGTGAGACAGCATATATCAATATTATAATCTGATATTAAATCATTTACCAATATTGCTTTAGATGCTAGAGATCTTATGTTTAAGAGACCACATTTAATCTTCCTGTTTTGTTGCACTGTAGTAGTTGTTACATTTACTTTTATTAGGTTATTATGTATGACACCTCTATTAGGTTTTACCTTAAATTGTCCTTGGGCAGACACACACACCGCTAATATTGGGTATTTTATTGGGTTCGGGATTCCTATGGGTGACTGCCTAGGAGAGAGCGCAGAGAAGCGTGTAAAACTGCGACTCTGCCTCCTGGTCTCAACTCCAGTTTGTCATGGATTAAGTCCACAAAGCCCTGAAATGTTTGCCGAAATGAGATCTGCACCTTTCAACGTAGGATGAATGCCGTCTCTCTTAATCAGACCAGGTTTTCCCCAGAAGGCTGTCCAATTATTTACGAAGCCCACATTGTTTGCTGGGCACCACCAAGACAACCAGCGCTGGAATGATGACATGCGGCTATACATGTCATCATTGATCAGATTGGGGAGGGGACCAGAGAAGATGACGGTGTCCGACATTGTTTTAGCATAACTACACACTGACTCCACATTAAGTTTGGTGCATTCTGATTGGCGTAAACGAACATCATTACCACCGACGTGAATAACAATCCTACCGTATTTATGTTTATTTTTAGCCAGCAGTTTAAGATGCGCCTCAACGTCGCCCGCTCTGGCCCCCGGAATGCATGTGACTGTGGAGGCTTCGGTCTCTAAATTCACGTGTCTCATAATAGAGCTACCAATAACCAGAGTTGGCTTCTCAGCGGGTGTCTCGCTGAGTGGGGAATATCTGTTAGATACGTGAACGGGTTGGTGGGGACCTGCGGGTTTCGCGTTATGCCCCTTCTGAACAGTCACCCAGTCTCCCTGCTGCCGGGAGTTGCCGGGGGACGGCTAAGAGGAGCTACCTTTTGCCGGTCCGCACATGCTAACATGGGCTTTACTTTAGCTGAGTTACTTTCTAAGATGCGGAGCCGGGCTTCTATGGCTATGATTCCCGCCTCCAACCTAACAACTATACTACATTTAACACATGTATCCTTACCAGTAAGGGAGGCCGGGAAGTAACCAAACATGAGACACGAAGAGCAGGAAATAGCACCAGAGGGTGGGGAAAGAGCCATGGCTAGCTATCAAGCTAAAGTAGCTACCGTTAGCAAACCCGAAAAGAGTGTAGGCAACTGTGGAGTTACAGTCGCTAAGAGAAGGAGAGTTGGAGTGCTTAAGCTGTAGTAACGTGTGATTACAACGTCAGGCAGTTGCCGTGATCAAGAGTTTTAAAATGATCGATTAAGTTTAAGTTAATAAGCTATCAGCAACAGAACAAGCACACAGGATACCCGGAGATGACAACAACAACCGGAAGTTACAACGTGCTCACCGCAATAGGTTCCTCCTTATGGTTATTTTATGTTTTTTGAGTCACTTTGGATAAAAGCCTCTGTCAAATAACATAACCATAACATACAGTTTCATTAAACAAATAAACAAAATGGTTAACAGTTGGTTTTGCAGCGAGTCATCATAGGCTAACAGATTACATTTAGCACTTGTTGCTTGTATGGCTGTTCAATACAACAGAATAGTTGTTAACTTTAAAAAAAAAAACATGATTCACATTACTTACACTCTTACTGTCATTAGTGATTCAATTACTCAACTATGACACCTAGTTGGGCTTGCCAAAATCACGCTAGTTTCATTAAACAAATGATCAAATATGCTAACGAAGCTAATGCTTTTGGTAATGCTTTTGCCGAAAGCTATAGCTAACGAATAGTTGTTTTTAGAGACTTTAATACGGTTAGAAGCTATCATAAGTAAACAGATGTTTGTTTGTATTGCCTTAACACATAGTTAATGTTAGCTAATCACACTTCATTTCAAGACACCGGAATTGTTATTAATGTTAAACAAATAAAACTGTAAAAGCACTTCACATTACTCACATTCTCTGCGTTGACGTTCACATTCATGTGAACGTGCTCCGTCACGTGCCGCCGTGACGCGGGACCTGTGTGTGCGGTTCTACAAGTGCGGTTCTGTAACTGCTGATATGAACAGAGTTGGGTGTAACGCGTTACTGTAATAATATTACTTTTGTCGGTAACGGAGTAGTGTAACGCCCTACTTTTATAATTCAGTAATCACACTACAGTTACTAACATTGCCCCGACACGCGTTACTTTGTTACTTACTAAAATCAGTCATAATCAAACCTCAACAAACACCTGAAAAGAACACATGCTAAGGTGAAGCTAACGCACAGCTATTTGTTGTTTGTTTATATCACGTAGTCTGTTCTTCTTCTCTGTTTTCCAGTTGTTGCCTGTTTTGAATGACGAATACACACTACCGCCGCCTGCTGGTAAGGAGAGTTATTGCCACTCACGCATGCGCAGTTCGTACGTGCTCGGCTGAAGTCTGGTTCCAGTGCAACATGCAGGAGAACACGCCGACGCAACAGCGTGAGCAGAGATAGACTACGCAAAATATACAGATAGCAGGAGACAGAGGACAGCCACGGTCAGATAGGAAAACATTCAGGATCTGGATCAGTCACCCAATGGAAACTGAACTAAAGAGAACATTTGAAACTTTAGCAGTCTGCGTGATCTGCCTGCAGGGAGGGGCGGGCCGGCCCTGCGAGTAAAGTAACGAGTAAAGTAACGAGTTACTATATGTAGAGAGTAACGAAGTAGTGTAATATGTAATATGTAATATATTACTTTTTTTTAGTAACGACCCCATCTCTGGATATGAATGATAATGGATGGGACACATCGAAGTCTGCACCCACAGTGCGGACTGTACGCAGAGGCGCCGGAAGGTATTTTGAGTGGGGGTGCTGAGGTGCTGGACTCCAGTGAACACTATTACGGGCACTATAGAGCACGCACAAAAGCACACCCCACACGCAAATACACAGTACACCCGCGACTGTTACAATGAAGGCTCGATAATCAGCTCACGGCATATAGGCAGGGGTAAAGTGCTATTTTTTATGAGTGGGGAGTGGACCTCACCTCCTCTAGGGGGGTCCGGGGGGATTTTTTTAAATATTGAAGTTAAAAGCATCAATCTGGTGCACTTTGAGAGCAACATGAAGAGATCTATGGCATTTCAGAAAACACTACAGCATTTCAGAAAACGCAGCATTTCAGAAAACCCACAGCATTTCAGAAAACACCACAGCATTTCAGAAAACACTACAGCATTTCACAAAACACCACAGCATTTCAAAAACACTACAGCATTTCAGAAAACACCACAGCATTTCAGAAAAACACTACAGCATTTCAGAAAACACCACAGCATTTCACAAAACACTACAGCATTTCAGAAAACACACAGCATTTCACAAAACACTACAGCATTTCAGAAAACGCCGCAGCATTTCACAAAACACACAGCATTTCAGAAAACGCCGCAGCATTTCACAAAACACACAGCATTTCAGAAAACACCACAGCATTTCAGAAAACACACAGCATTTCACATTCGACGGAAAGGGTATTCCTTTAGGGAGAACACTTCTTGTTTGTGATTGGACAGAGCCAGCCAGAGAAGCACTGCTGTGATTGGTTGTTTTTGCTGCCAGTCAAGAAATGACGCTTCGTGATTGGTCAACACCCGACAGCGAAATATGTCCCAACCATGGTCCCACAAGGTATGGTCCCAACACATCAGCCGTTAGCACACACTCAGATCTCACAGCTCCTCATATCTGTTCAGAAACTGGACAAAAGTTAAACATGTACAAACCACAGACTGTCTATGTCATGGCGAATACAGTCGCTGCTTTATTTATGTCTGTATGACGTTGTTGTGAGTGTGACGGAGCAGCTACAGGTTAGTTTAGCCTGATGGATCCGATTCAGAAAACACGCATTTTAAAAGCTTTTCGCCTGCCGTCTTGTCTGCAACTTGTCAAAGCTTAATTCATGGTTTTTACTAACTGCTATCAGTATGTAGTTACTTCGGCATCACTTTGAAACGTGTATTACAATTAAATCACGGTCAAATATGTTCATTTTGTTGTAGGATTTACATGGAGATACGCCCCGTCCCCTCTCCAGCGCCTCTTGTTTGAATGACAGCATTGACAGGAGCAAACACAGCTGACAGCCGCGGTGAAACTCGAGCAGCCGCGGTGAAACTGGAGCAGCCGCTGTGAAATTAGAGCGATGTGAATATTGGGGTAGTCTACCATAGTATTTACATGGAGATAAGACCCTTAAAAACCATGAGTTAATAAAGCATTAATTCTGTATTACTCCTGTCATTCAAACAAGACGCTGGAGAGGGGGCGGGCCGTATCTCCATGTAATCCTATCGGAATCGGATCCATCAGACTAAACTAACCTGTAGCTGCTCCGTCCACACTCACAACAACGTCATACAGACATAAATAAAGCAGCGACTGTATTCGCCATGACATAGACAGTCTGTGGTTTGTACATGTTTAACTTGTGTCCAGTTTCTGAACAGATATGAGGAGCTGTGAGCTCTGAGTGTGTGGGCTAATCACAAGCGTCATTTCTTGACTGGCAGCAAAAACAACCAATCACAGCAGTGCTTCTCTGGCTGGCTCTGTCCAATCACAAACAAGAAGTGTTCTCCCTAAGGAATACCCTTTCCGTCAATGTGAAATGCTGTGGTGTTTTGTGAAATGCTGTGGTGTTTTGTGAAATGCTGTGGTGGTTTTCTGAAATGCTGTGGTGTCTTGCACTTCAGGGCCACCGTAGTACACAGTTTAATACTGTCAACTTCTAATTTTTGGAAAAACAAAAACGTCTTTTAAAACTAGAATTCCCAGTAGAGACGTGCCATAGAGAACATGTTGCGAAACACAATAGCCAGCATGTGTAGTTCTGGGGGACGTCGAGTCCAGTTTTGAATAGTCTGGCCGTGGTTTCATTCCATTTCAAAGAGCTTGACGCTCGGCATAACCTTGGCGCACTGCCACTCCAACATCCAATCACAGAGCTTGAAGATTAATCACGGGGTTTGTCAACGGGACTGTAGTCCCAAACGATAGCTGGGGATTATGGGTAGTGTAGTGTCTTCGGCCATCCTAAACTGAAATGTTTTTCGGATATCATATCGCATTAACAACACCACATCTTGCGTCACAGAGATCTTCTGTTACTGTCCTTTCTTCCTTAGAGGAAGTACAGAAACACGTAACTGGATTTGTTTTAATGTTTGAGGTGCAATAAACGACACGGCAGCTTTTTGGCATGTTAAAAAACTATTATTTTCTGCCTTGCTCATGAGAGTAACAGCTGGCAAAATTACAGCCTCGCCTACTGATTTCAAATGTGTGCTCTAAAATGATATTTATAAATGACTATTATCATTATTATAAGCAAGACAATAAATGGCAAAAGATATGTAGAAAACAAACGTATTTAAGATACGTTCATAAGAAACGTAACGTGGGAGAAAATATGTTTCTAGAAGGATATGTAGAAAATAAACGTATTGAGATACGTTCATAACGAACGTAACGTGGGAGAAAATACGTTTCTTGCTAAACGTAATTGAGAATGCAGTTTAGTTCTGTGGGAACGTAATTTTAGGAGACAGGGTTTGACCTAAGAGCAGTGCAGAACAAAGCCTTCACACCTTCGGATTGCTGATAGTCTGAACGTAGCAATGTTTTCAAGTCACCAGCTTGCTAATGAAAGTCCATATCCTGTTATTCAGACAATAAATAGAGCAGCCAAAGTGATGAAGAACCATTCATGTAAAAGATACAAAACATTTCTCACTACTACACCCACTTCAAAATTTTTAAAATGTACAAGCAACTTGCAACATGGCTGCAAAGGATCGCTGACAACTACAACTGCACTTATCCAATTGTATAGTATTACAAAGGAGTTTTTCAAAAGCATGTGTGTGTGCATGTGTGTATGTGTGTGTGTATGCCATTGTGCAGAATGATATGCAGTGTGTACCACCACCTGCTAAAGGAGGAACGTCTGGAGGAATTTCTGAAACTACTTGTGAAACAGGTTGTGGGGGTAATATGCATCTTACAAGTGTGATGTAGACAAGCTGTAAGTGCAAAGACAAAGAAAACTGAACTTGAATTAGGAGAAGGTTGAGTCCAACTGTTGCCAGAACAATGTTTTCATATTCATAAACTGTGGATATTTAAATGAGGGGATAGGATTTGTTGTCATTTAAAAATTGTTAAGGAGTTAATTTCATTGATTGTGATAATTCTCTCTGACCAATCTCATGTCTGCAGTGTTTCTACTACCCCCCATTTAGTACAGCTTAGCACCTCAGCTGTGTGGTAACAAAGAACGCAGGTACTAAACCTAGTGGAAAAAAGTGCAAGCTAAGTAGAGTTGAGTTTAGTGGAGTGGAGCAGCACCATTCAGAGGAATGTGACATTTGTTATCCTGAAGTCCTGCAAGCTGATGTGAGTCACCTGTGTAGAGACAGTTCCAGGAGCTTTAAAAAAAGAATGATATGAGCTCCTCCCTCAGTTCCCCACACATCATGCTCTTCTTCTTTTCAATACGCCTAGTGTCTATTCTTCACTCACCTTATTCCCCCTCCCAGAACACACACACACACACACACACACACACACACACACACACACACACCACACACACACCACACACACACCACACACACAACACACACAAATCACACAACTCACACACACACACACACCACACACAACACACCACACACAACACACACACACACACACACACACACACACACACACACACATCACACACACACACACATCACACACACACACACACACACACACACACACAAATTTGTTTTCCTTTTTTACATTTTCATTCTTTGATTTTCTGCGTTGATGGATCTGCTGCTGCAGAGCTACGAGCACTGTACTCTATGTTTTACTGTATTGTTGATTGTGTGAGTGTGTGTGTTAAGTGTATGTTTTTGTATTTAAAAAATTAATGTGTCGATACCTTTTTGTCTTATGAGGAGGGGTGTAACGGTATCCGTATTCGTCCCGTACCGTCACGGTTCGGACCTCACATGCAGTCACACGGCAAATACGCCTTTTTTTACGAGTGGGAAAAAAGTCTGTCACTCAGGGCAGTATTACACTGTCTATAATCCAGGGGGCGGTATTGCGCCTAAAAGCCAGCCGCCCGTAAATAACAAATGAAGAACAACAACAAAACACAACAAAACGAATACAATACATGAAGAAGAACAGTTAGTAGCTATGGCGAGTTCAAACAACACACAGGAAGCTAGAAGACCCACCTGCTTCTTTTAAATCAGCTGTGTGGAAACATTTCGGGTTCCCTGTGGACTACAACAATGATGGGGTGCGAGTTGTGGATCGGACGAGGACGGTGTGTCGGCGTTGTTCGACAACGGTGCGGTATGCTAGTGGTAACACGTCAAACATGTTCAATCACACGTCAAACATGTTCAATCACATCCGAGTCAGTCTCAGTCCCCAGCGAGAGGGTTTTCTCGACGGCAGGTGACATAGTTACCGCCAACAGATCTGCCCTCACTGCTGACAACGTAGACAAACTCATCTTTCTGAAGAAAAACTTGAAAATAGAGTAAAGCTTGAGCACCTTTATTTAGGCATAATGGCCTCACACACTCACAAGTTAATTACACATGTTAGACATTGCTCCTAAAGGTACAGATTTTATTTTGTTTTATATTTATTACATTACATTACATTGCATTTAGCTGACGCTTTTATCCAAAGCGACTTACAATAAGTGCGTTCGACCAACAAAATACAAACTTGAAGAAAACAGAATCATATAAGTACATCAGGTTTCATAGAGAAAAAACATGTCAAGTTCTACTCAACTGGCTTTAGATAAGCCAGTCTTTTGTTAGTATATAAGTGCTTTGTTAATAGTTCTATCGCTCGAGGTGGAGTCGAAAGAGATGAGTTTTCAGTCTGCGCCGGAAGGTGTGTAAGCTATCTGCTGTCCTGATGTCAATGGGAGCTCATTCCACCATGTTGGAGCCAGGATAGCAAACCCACGTGTTTCTGCTGATGGGAACTTGGGTCCCCCTCGCAGCGAGGGTGCAGCGAGCCGTTGTGTTGATGCAGAGCGTAGTGCACGTGCTTTATCATTGTATTTATTTTATATTTTGACATCAGGAGATGTTATACAGTTCTGTATTGCCTTTTATTGATTGTGATTGAAACACTTTCTTATTATTTATTTTAATATTTTCAAGACATTCTTTTTATTTGTACAGCTTATTTAACCTTTTTGTTTGACATCAGCCATTATAAATAATATGGCCATCTGAGTGTGTGTGTGTTACTGTTTGTGGTTTGTTTTTAACTGTGTAATTGTGGTGTCTCGTCAATTGTGTTAGTCGTGTTTGTTTTATGTCTGTCACTTCATGTTTAGTCAGGAATGTAATTCCAAGTCTAGTAAGGTTTCTATGTAGAGTCACGTTTTCTTGTTACTTCATGTCTTGTCTGTCTATTTCATGTCATGTCTCGTTTCCCATTTCCTGTTTTATTTTGTACTTACCTCTTGTCTTTCCTTTCAGGTCCTGTTAATTCCTCACTTTGGGTGATTTTCCGTCCTCGTCAGTGTCTGCCCCGCCCCTGATTGTTTCCACCTGGTCCCTATTCCCTCATGTATAAATAGTCCTTGTCTCCCTTTGTCTTGTGCCAGTTCGTCTTGTTTCAGTGTGCTTCCATGTCCAGAGACCCAGCGTTAAAACCAGAGAGAAGAGTTTTGTTTGTTTGAAATCGAGAAGTTTTGTTTTGTCCTCGCTTGAGTGATTTTTTGTTAAAACTTTGTTTTATTTTTTCATTAAAATCTGAGCCGTCGCATTTGAGTCCAGTATTTTTGTACCCCGTTCTAACAGTAATACAGTTAATGATTCCAAATGTTAGAGTTCCTTATTTTCATACCAAAACTTGCACTACTGTTACAAATAAATAACAGCAACAAAATTATGCATTTGGGACTTTTTTTTGCTTTTCCTTGTTGTACCGAACCCATACCGAACCGTGACCCCCAAACCGAGGTATGAACCGAACCGTGACTTCTGTGAACCGTTACACCCCTATGAGGTACATATGACTGTTTTTGTGAATCTGGGCGCAGATGCTATGAACTTTAACACCAGAGGCCTGTACTACGAATCCAGTTCAACAGACCCTGGATATGTTTGAGTTATCTTACCTAACCCAAAACAAACGCGATCTCGCTAAGCGGTCCTACAGCGCTGGTTCTCAACATCTCTGTCCGGCTGAGTCAATAGTATGAAGCTGCAGCGTCGGAGACAGCAGTTACAGAACCACACACACAGGTCCCGCGTCACGACCGCACACACAGGTCCCGCGTCACGTGACGGGGTCCCGCGTGACGGCGGCACGTGACGGAGCACGTGACGGTGACGGAGCACATGACGGTCAATGCACGTTCACATGAATGTTTATATATATATTCTGTTAATTTAGTTGAGAATTTCAAAAATATAGCAGGGCTCGACATTAAGGATGGCCCGATGGCCCGGGCCATCTAGCATTTAGCTCGGGCAATGAAGCCTCACCTGCTGGTTGCCCGATCGGGCAATCTATTATGCCAGTATCATGCAGCTCGCGGATCCAGTAATGAGTGACCCGACAGTAAAACTAAACACATCTATAACTAGTTTAGGTAGTTTGAGAGGTAATTAAAATAGCTACGTGTGATATTCTAACCTGAAGTGTGTTTTGTCCGCTCACCGCGGCATGTGATTATGCAGAGCTGCGTGTCGACTCGTCAGCAGCAGCAGCAGCAGCAGCAGCAGCAGCAGGTGATCTCTCTCTCCCGTCAGATTAGACTTCACTCGCGTTTATGTCCATATCGATCAGATCCAGCTAGTTCTAGCTAATGATATGACTACCTGCTTATTAAAAGACACCTAAACATAAGTGTCGCTATGCAACTGGGTGAGGCCACAAAGTATAGCGCAGCATTATGCATTTGTTTACATGCCCACCGGAACCCTGAGGCATTACCAACAGATCAACGCACAATCAACCCATACAGGACATCTCTTTCTCCACATTAAGTGTTAGACATTAGAGTTGACTATTCTTGTCTGTCACATAAGTGGCGCAACTGAATACTACCCGGACAATGAATCGAATGCAACCACATTTTCGCGGGAATTTCAGTTTGTTACGGATTCTGATGCTGAATACATAATGATCAAATAATTTAAAGTCAGAGTGTATTACAATGTTTCTTAGTCCACCAAAGCAAGGACAACCTGGAAAGAAGAGAACGACTGACCCCCCCCCCCCCCCCCCCGAAAAAAGAGAATCAAAGTCATAGGTATGTGCCCAATAATATTTGTTTTAATAGATACTTTTTTATGGTGGTCCAGAGACAGGAATATAATTTCACATTTGTTATGATATAAATGATTTTTTATGGTGTCCAGAGACAGGGATTATAATTTGACATTTTGTATGTGTTTGCAGATGTGCTCATCAAGCACCCTGAGAAAAGATTCCAAGATCTCCAGAAAGGGAGTGTCCCTTCAAAATTGTCCATCTTCCAACCCCAGTCAGTGGCCCTCTGACAGACAGAGGGGCCATTGAGTCGTTGAATCAGGCAAACACAAACAAGAAGTGAAATTAAGAATAAAATTGAAATTGTAGCAATATAATATTGTGGTGGTTCATCTTATAATTCTAGAGAATGCACCAGACAGCATCTAAGACCTGCAGGTCCCCAAACCTTTCGTGAGTCATTTCGTCGCGCGCATTTTCAGGGCCATCTCTATTGGACTCAGGGCCATCTGTAAATTAGCTTAGATGGCCCACAGGGCCATCTCCCAAAATCCTTAATGTCATGCCCTGATATAGTCTTTTATGTCTTTATATGTATATTAAACACACTGTTATTTAGTTTTGGGTATGTTTATAATTCTCGTTTCATTATTATTCAAAAGAACACAACACTGTTAAACACTGTTCCTTCTACAGTATCATAATTCTCGTTTCATTATTATTCAAAAGAAAACAACACTGTTAAACACTGTTCCTTCTACAGTATCATAATTCTCGTTTCATTATTATTATTAATAGATCAAAGGTGTGTTCAAAGAGGTGCTAGATTACTGAAAAACAACTGTTAGTGTGTTGATGCACCAGCCTGCAAAAGATAAACAAGCAGTTTGACCGAGAGGCATTTCAGTTCAGAATACATTTTTATTGCGGGGTCTGCTGTTTCTTCACTGGGGGTGAGGCGGGTCTGCTTTTCCCTCTCGAGGGAGATAACCTGTCGTGGCACTCTGAATATTGGCTGAAGGGTTCCCTCCAGCCAAGCTTCTGGCCTCCAGAGTCCAGAAGGCAAACCTTTGGCCATGCCTTTGAAACAATAAGAACAAGACGTCATCTAAAGTATTGCATAGGGAAAGGCTAAGGCATTGGTGCACATTGATATGCATTAATAATCTCAACAATAAACTGACTAAAACACCTCATGCAATATTACAAAACATGTCAAAATGATGACACTGTCTGATAAAACGGTAAACAGGCAGTCAGCACAGTAAAGATTATTTACAATGAATTCAAATTGTAATACAATGACTATTAAAGAAGCATTTACACTGAAGACAGAACTTAGGCTACTGCTGATTTAAATGTAGTGGACATATTGACATGCTTTTGTCATCCGTTGAAGTTTAATTAATTAGCTGACTATAATTAATCATTAGGGTTGGGAAGTTTACTTTTTTAAATGTAGTAGCAGGTTACAGATGAGTAATTACCCTGTTAAAAATGTAATAAGTAATGTAACTTGACTATTAACTATTTGTATTGAAATTCTAATGTTATCAATCAATCAATCAATCAATCATCAATCATCATCAATCAATCAATCAATCAATCATCAATGTTTATTTACATAGCCCAATATCACAAATGTTACATTTGTCTCAGTGGGTCTTCACAGTGTGTACAGAATATCAGTATGACAATACGACACCCTCTGTCCTTAGACCCTCACATCGTACAAGGAAAAACTTCCAAAGAAAACCCAGTTTAAAGGGAAAATGGGAGAAACCTCAGGGAGAGCAACAGAGGAGGGATCCCTCCCCAGGACGGACAGACGTGCAATAGATGCCGTGTGTAAATTGAAAAGATATACATTTGCAACATAGGTAGTCCAAATGTTTGGAAATGCATGTGTGTATAATAGGAAGATGAATCCACGAGGATATCCATCCAGGACCGATGATCCAGGACCACAGCCACGACTCAAGATCCAGCGCTCGCGATCCAGGACACAGGACCGCAGGATCATCCATGACTTCCGGATCCCAGCGTATATAGACACCAAAAAGAAAGACATGTGGGAAGCTGGGTTAATCGAACATGAGAGTACACGGGTACAGACAGAGAGAAGGAAGAAGTAAGATGTCCCCCGACAAACTAAGCCTATATCAGCAAAACTAGGGGCTGAATCTAATCAGCCCTAACTATAAGCTTTATCAAAAAGGAAGGTCTTAAGCGCACTCTTAAAAACGGATAGGGTGTCTGCCGCCCGAACACAAACTGGAAGCTGATTCCACAAATGTGGAGCTTGATAAGAAAAGGCTCTGGCTCCCATTGTACTTTTAGAGATTCTAGGAACAACCAACAACCCTGCATTCTTGGAACGCAATGCCCTAGTAGGACAGTAGGGTATAATGAGTTATTTAAGGTAAGATGGCGCCTGCCCATTAAGGGCTTTGTAGGCGAGAAGAAGAATTTTAAATTATATCCTGTGTTCTATAGGGAGCCAGTGTAAGGCAGCCAGAACAGGAGTAATGTGGTCCCTTTTCCTAACTCTGGTTAGTACACGAGCCGCAGCATTTTGAATCAGCTGAAGCGACTTGATTGACTTCTTGGTACTCCCTGATAATAAAGAGTTACAATAATCCAGCCTAGAAGTAACGATGCATGGACTAGTTTCTCTGCATCGTTTTGAGGCAAGATATGCCTGATTTTTGCAATGTTACGTAGATGGAAGTAGGCGGTCCTTGAAATTGATTTTATGTGGGCGTTAAAGGATAAATCCTGATCAAATATAACACCAAGATTCCTTACAGTCTCACTGGAGGCCAAATTAATGCCATCCATAGTTAGTATTTCTTTAGATAATTTGTTTCGTAGATTCTTCGGGCCAAGTACAATAACTTCAGTTTTGGTCGTGTTTAACATCAAAAAGTTTAAGGTCATCCACGTTTTAAGTCCTTAAGGCAGTCTTGAATTTTATTTCGATGATTAATTTCATCAGGCTTGATTGATAAATATAGTTGAGTATCATCCGCATAACAATGAAAGTTTACAGAATGATTCCTATAATATTGCCTAACGGAAGCATATATAATGTGAACAAAATAGGTCCGAGCACTGAGCCCTGTGGCACTCCATGGCTAACTTTGGTTTGCGTGGAAGATTCATCGTTAACACGTACAAACTGAGAGCGTTCAGATAGATAGGACCTAAACCAGCCTAAAGCAGTTCCCTGTATGCCAACTAAGTGCTCTAGTCTTTGCAATAGGATATCATGGTCGATAGTATCAAAATGCAGCACTGATATCGAGCAAAACAAGAATAGAGACAAGTCCCTTGTCTGAGGCTATTAGAATATCATTTGTGACTTTAACCAGAGCTGTCTCTGTGCTATGATGTGTTCTAAAGCCAGACTGAAAATCTTCAAATAAATCATTGTTTTTTAAGTAATCACACAACTGTTTTGCGACCGCTTTCTCAAGAATCTTTGAGAGGAACGGAAGATTAGAAATAGGTCTATAGTTGGCTAAAACCTCTGGATCGAGGTTGTGCTTTTTAAGAAGCGGTTTTATCACTGCTACTTTGAATGATTGTGGAACATAGCCTGATAATAAAGACA
Organism: Pseudochaenichthys georgianus; assembly: GCF_902827115.2. Classification (NCBI taxonomy): domain Eukaryota; kingdom Metazoa; phylum Chordata; class Actinopteri; order Perciformes; family Channichthyidae; genus Pseudochaenichthys; species Pseudochaenichthys georgianus. Next base: position 34,283,000 of record NC_047524.1, on the reverse strand, counting down.
TATTCATAATATTTAATAAAGAAGTGCTAATTAATGGAAAAACTTCCTTCAACAGCTTAGTTGGAATTGGTTCTAACATGCACGTTGATGGTTTAGAAGAGAGAATCATTGAATGTAATTGTTCAAGGTTTATGGCTGAAAAGCATTCTAGTTTACTATCTAGTGTAATATTAGAACTTACGATTCCGGGAGCTGTTGATAACACTATACTGGTCAAAGGCAAGAAGTCATTAATTTTGTTTCTAAGAGTAACAATTTTATCGTTAAAAAAGCACATAAAATCATTACTACTGAGTGCTATGGGAATAGAAGGCTCAATGGAGCTGTGGCTCTCTGTCAGCCTGGCTACAGTGCTGAAAAGAAATCTTGCATTATTCTTATTCTCATCTATTAATGAAGAGTAGTAGGCTGCTCTCCGCTTTACGCAGTGCTATTCATTGAGAGTAATATGCCAAATTAAACGAGATTCATCAAGTTTAGTGGAACGCCATATCCTTTCAAGTTGTCTAGACTTTTGCTTTATTTTGCGGATTTCGGCATTATGCCATGGAGCTAATCTATGTTGTTTTATTTTCTTCTTTTTCAAAGGAGCAACAGAGTCTAATTTTATTCGCAGCGCATCTATAGCACTATCAACAACATGATCAATTTGGGGTGGTGTACATTTTGTATAAGTTTCCTCCCCTACATGCAGACATGCTATTGAGTTAAGTATTGGTGGAATCTCTTCCTTAAATGTGGCTATAGCACTAACAGATAGGTTTCTGCTGCAAGAGCTTTTGACTGATGCTTTGTAGTCTAGTAATAGTACTTCAAAAGTTACTAAGAAATGGTCGGACAAAGCAGGATTATGCGGTTCGACTAATAGTTGCTCAATTTCAATACCATAAGTCAGAACAAGGTCGAGAGTGTGATTATAGCAGTGGGTTGGTTTATTTACACTCTGACAGAAACCAACAGAATCTAATATAGAGTTAAATGCAACAGTAAGGCTATTTTTATCATCGTCAACATGAATATTAAAGTCACCTACGATAATTACTTTGTCTGTTTTAAGAACCAAAGTTGATAAAAACTCAGAGAATTCTGATAAGAATTCTGAATAAGGACCTGGTGCACGATACACTGTAACAAATAAGATTGGCTGCAAAGTTTTCCAGGTCGGATGCATAAGACTAAAAACGAGGCTTTCAAAAGAGGTATAATTTAATTTTGGTTTAGTATTGATAAGTAAACTTGAGTCAAAGATTGCTGCAACTCCACCTCCTCGGCCCGTGCCTCGAGCAATATGAGTGTTGACATGGCTGGGTGGAGTGGCCTCATTTATGCTGACATATTCTTCATGTCTCAACCAAGTTTCAGTGAGACAGCATATATCAATATTATAATCTGATATTAAATCATTTACCAATATTGCTTTAGATGCTAGAGATCTTATGTTTAAGAGACCACATTTAATCTTCCTGTTTTGTTGCACTGTAGTAGTTGTTACATTTACTTTTATTAGGTTATTATGTATGACACCTCTATTAGGTTTTACCTTAAATTGTCCTTGGGCAGACACACACACCGCTAATATTGGGTATTTTATTGGGTTCGGGATTCCTATGGGTGACTGCCTAGGAGAGAGCGCAGAGAAGCGTGTAAAACTGCGACTCTGCCTCCTGGTCTCAACTCCAGTTTGTCATGGATTAAGTCCACAAAGCCCTGAAATGTTTGCCGAAATGAGATCTGCACCTTTCAACGTAGGATGAATGCCGTCTCTCTTAATCAGACCAGGTTTTCCCCAGAAGGCTGTCCAATTATTTACGAAGCCCACATTGTTTGCTGGGCACCACCAAGACAACCAGCGCTGGAATGATGACATGCGGCTATACATGTCATCATTGATCAGATTGGGGAGGGGACCAGAGAAGATGACGGTGTCCGACATTGTTTTAGCATAACTACACACTGACTCCACATTAAGTTTGGTGCATTCTGATTGGCGTAAACGAACATCATTACCACCGACGTGAATAACAATCCTACCGTATTTATGTTTATTTTTAGCCAGCAGTTTAAGATGCGCCTCAACGTCGCCCGCTCTGGCCCCCGGAATGCATGTGACTGTGGAGGCTTCGGTCTCTAAATTCACGTGTCTCATAATAGAGCTACCAATAACCAGAGTTGGCTTCTCAGCGGGTGTCTCGCTGAGTGGGGAATATCTGTTAGATACGTGAACGGGTTGGTGGGGACCTGCGGGTTTCGCGTTATGCCCCTTCTGAACAGTCACCCAGTCTCCCTGCTGCTCGGGAGTTGCCGGGGGACGGCTAAGAGGAGCTACCTTTTGCCGGTCCGCACATGCTAACATGGGCTTTACTTTAGCTGAGTTACTTTCTAAGATGCGGAGCCGGGCTTCTATGGCTATGATTCCCGCCTCCAACCTAACAACTATACTACATTTAACACATGTATCCTTACCAGTAAGGGAGGCCGGGAAGTAACCAAACATGAGACACGAAGAGCAGGAAATAGCACCAGAGGGTGGGGAAAGAGCCATGGCTAGCTATCAAGCTAAAGTAGCTACCGTTAGCAAACCCGAAAAGAGTGTAGGCAACTGTGGAGTTACAGTCGCTAAGAGAAGGAGAGTTGGAGTGCTTAAGCTGTAGTAACGTGTGATTACAACGTCAGGCAGTTGCCGTGATCAAGAGTTTTAAAATGATCGATTAAGTTTAAGTTAATAAGCTATCAGCAACAGAACAAGCACACAGGATACCCGGAGATGACAACAACAACCGGAAGTTACAACGTGCTCACCGCAATAGGTTCCTCCTTATGGTTATTTTATGTTTTTTGAGTCACTTTGGATAAAAGCCTCTGTCAAATAACATAACCATAACATACAGTTTCATTAAACAAATAAACAAAATGGTTAACAGTTGGTTTTGCAGCGAGTCATCATAGGCTAACAGATTACATTTAGCACTTGTTGCTTGTATGGCTGTTCAATACAACAGAATAGTTGTTAACTTTAAAAAAAAAAAACATGATTCACATTACTTACACTCTTACTGTCATTAGTGATTCAATTACTCAACTATGACACCTAGTTGGGCTTGCCAAAATCACGCTAGTTTCATTAAACAAATGATCAAATATGCTAACGAAGCTAATGCTTTTGGTAATGCTTTTGCCGAAAGCTATAGCTAACGAATAGTTGTTTTTAGAGACTTTAATACGGTTAGAAGCTATCATAAGTAAACAGATGTTTGTTTGTATTGCCTTAACACATAGTTAATGTTAGCTAATCACACTTCATTTCAAGACACCGGAATTGTTATTAATGTTAAACAAATAAAACTGTAAAAGCACTTCACATTACTCACATTCTCTGCGTTGACGTTCACATTCATGTGAACGTGCTCCGTCACGTGCCGCCGTGACGCGGGACCTGTGTGTGCGGTTCTACAAGTGCGGTTCTGTAACTGCTGATATGAACAGAGTTGGGTGTAACGCGTTACTGTAATAATATTACTTTTGTCGGTAACGGAGTAGTGTAACGCCCTACTTTTATAATTCAGTAATCACACTACAGTTACTAACATTGCCCCGACACGCGTTACTTTGTTACTTACTAAAATCAGTCATAATCAAACCTCAACAAACACCTGAAAAGAACACATGCTAAGGTGAAGCTAACGCACAGCTATTTGTTGTTTGTTTATATCACGTAGTCTGTTCTTCTTCTCTGTTTTCCAGTTGTTGCCTGTTTTGAATGACGAATACACACTACCGCCGCCTGCTGGTAAGGAGAGTTATTGCCACTCACGCATGCGCAGTTCGTACGTGCTCGGCTGAAGTCTGGTTCCAGTGCAACATGCAGGAGAACACGCCGACGCAACAGCGTGAGCAGAGATAGACTACGCAAAATATACAGATAGCAGGAGACAGAGGACAGCCACGGTCAGATAGGAAAACATTCAGGATCTGGATCAGTCACCCAATGGAAACTGAACTAAAGAGAACATTTGAAACTTTAGCAGTCTGCGTGATCTGCCTGCAGGGAGGGGCGGGCCGGCCCTGCGAGTAAAGTAACGAGTAAAGTAACGAGTTACTATATGTAGAGAGTAACGAAGTAGTGTAATATGTAATATGTAATATATTACTTTTTTTTAGTAACGACCCCATCTCTGGATATGAATGATAATGGATGGGACACATCGAAGTCTGCACCCACAGTGCGGACTGTACGCAGAGGCGCCGGAAGGTATTTTGAGTGGGGGTGCTGAGGTGCTGGACTCCAGTGAACACTATTACGGGCACTATAGAGCACGCACAAAAGCACACCCCACACGCAAATACACAGTACACCCGCGACTGTTACAATGAAGGCTCGATAATCAGCTCACGGCATATAGGCAGGGGTAAAGTGCTATTTTTTATGAGTGGGGAGTGGACCTCACCTCCTCTAGGGGGGTCCGGGGGGATTTTTTTAAATATTGAAGTTAAAAGCATCAATCTGGTGCACTTTGAGAGCAACATGAAGAGATCTATGGATACATCTCTCAACGCCCAGATGAAACACAACTGTAAGCAGATGTTCTTTTTCTTTATGGATATTTTACAAATCACTCCCCTTTCAAACTGTATTCTTGTTTTACTGCCATATAGTATTTCATAACTGTTTTTCTTTTATTCTCTTATTTGTTTTATGATCATATGAAGGTGTGCCGCGGAAATAATCTTTTGAATACCCCTGCCTGCCGCTAGGGGGTGCCGTTAACAGCTAATGGCTGCTTTTTGGTTTTCTGATTCAACGTCAGTGACGGCAGGCTGAGATCCTCACCGTTCGGCTGCCGCGCGAACTCGTCATTCGCATCAACCGCGTCTTTGCATTGACTTTACATGTAATCGCGCCGCCCCCAAAAATCGCATCGCGTCTGGTGTGAACGCATCAATGGTCTATGCACGGATAAAGAATGATGTTAGAATTTTGAATTTGTAAGAATTGTGTTAAATTAACTAGTTGTAATGTTAATGTTAAATGTTGCACTTGCATGCAGCTTCAGTGGATAAGCCTCAGAGTTAAAATGGCACTTTATGTTATCTGCTCACTGCAAGATGTTATTTTTTTCGTTGTTGTTGTTGCTGTCAACAAAATAATGTACTCATTCAGTCAAACAAATGGAAAATAAGCTACATACATTTATATTTAGGATTGTCATGAAGGAATTAATGAAACTTAAAATGATAGGTATGTTCTAAATACATATATTTATCCTTTTTGACATGTTAGTTATGTTGTGTTCTTGGTTTAATCAAATTGGAAATTGAAACCAAATGATTTGATGTAATTCAGATGCAATTAGCCTATATAAAAGGCCTCAAATTGGAAGTACTGTCTGGGCTGTCTTTTTCACCCAATTCTGCAATGGGTAGATCTCGCCTTTCACCAAGGCCGAGATCGGGGATCTTGGGCTTAAAAAGGTTGGGGACCACTGCTCTAGAGTCTGTTGATATGCTCTCCAGATTAACAGCAGCATGAAAATAAACTGCCGATGCTCCATGGTGGGGGCTGTATACGGTATAAATTGCTGGGATTTGTGTTTTTACCTCCTTAATGTCTGACCAATTGTTGAACAACATTTCGATGCACATGAATTTTGTTTACAGTTTATAGTCCGTTGGAGGTTTGCCTGTGTGAACGCAAACCGAACCTTCTGAAAAATGGTGTGTCTCAACAACCACAGAATACTGAGATAGTGGATAGTGATTTTAACATGAATTCAAAACTTTAACTTCTAATATGTCCATGTGCTGAACATGACATGTGTTCAGCAGGTGATGGCTTAACAACCTCCAGTCTTGGTGGGGACAAAAAGGGGGCCGTCTCAACTTACCCATAAGCCTTTGCATTATCTTTCACTCTTCTACTGTCCTGTAGAAGCACCTTGTATTGCCAATTTTAATGTAAGTCACTTCAAAAATAAATGTTATATGGTAATAATCATCAGCAAATGATATCTTTACTTATAAAGCGCAAAGAAAAACAGCAACACAAATACTGAGTCTGGCTCAGGATACCACCGACCCTCACTTAAATTTAAATGTGAAATTGTTTCCATCTGAACATTATTGACAATGTAATAGCTGACTTCACTGACTTAGAAAATCCACAGTGACTTCCCTTTCCTGCAACCTTCAACTTTCTGCCCGTCCCCCGTCCCCCCCACCTCTCTGGTCTTTCTCCTGGTTATGGTGATGGCCTGTCAGGAGATGCTGCTGAGAGGCCGAGAGACGTGAAAATCAGCTCAGATCAGAGCTGACACACACACACACACACACACACACACACACACACACACACACACACACACACACACACACACACACACACACACACACACACACACACACACACACACACACACACACACACACACACACACACACACACACACACACACACACACACACACACACACACACACACACACACACACACACACACACACACACACACACACACACACACACACACAGGCATCGCAGTGTGCTGACCAGTGAGCAGTGATGTGGCCCAGTGTCTGTGTCTCACCTCATCTTCATCATACCTTCCAGCCCTGACCCAGAATCCTGCAGACCTGCCACTCGGCTCTGTGTGTGTGTGTGTGTGTGTGTGTGTGTGTGTGTGTGTGTGTGTGTGTGTGTGTGTGTGTGTGTGTGTGTGTGTGTGTGTGTGTGTGTGTGTGTGTGTGTGTGTGTGTGGGGACCTACATCTGTTTACACAGTCACGTGTGGGGACTCGCCTCCCTTATGGGGACATAATGGAGGGAAATCATTAATTTTAGGGTGAAGACTTAGTTAGGGTTAGGTTTTTGGGTTGGATTGGATTGGGGTTTTGGGTTCTCGGTTGAGAATAGGTGGCACGGGCCGAAGGATCTGTGGATGGGTGTGTGTGTGGGTTATTCGACATAAGGTAAAATGTGAGTTTTTAAGGTGTTTGGACCAATTCTGGATAATTTGTGTGCTTATGGCTTAGGCTGAGGGGATCCTGGGCAAAGATCCTCAGAGAAGTCAGCAGAAGAATGGGATTCTGGGTCCCAGTGGGTGGAGCAGCTGGAGCCAGAGCCAAGTTCTAGCAATACATACAGTCGACGTCGCGTCACAGTTGGGGGCGGGGCATTTCGAGGGGGAAAACAATCCTTTCCCCCTCGCCCGGAGCACTGTAAGCGCGCGGATTTTAAATGTTAAACAAACATGTCATACATTGATTCATTGCAGCCCATTGACAGGGATAGATACCTTAACATTTTGTATTTAATAGGATCGGATTCTTGTCCATATCTTATTAAAGAGTGGACGAATGATCCGACTGAACGGCCTGAAGTTTCATTCCCTGATATCTTCTGATACCTGGTTGAATCACCCGGTAAGAGGCAAAATCACGTTAACTGATGAATTAAACCTCACATAATTTCTATGTCTGACAAGGAAATTAGCGTTTTAGTGCATGTGTTCATCACACAATGGTTGTTATTGCAGAATAGCCATCATGAGCTGCATATACATATTGGTTATTGACGACTCGGTACGTTATATCACGCAGGGATTTACACACACAGCAGCCTAAAGAACTAGAACTGCCTGATATTCAGAGTACAAAGAGATGAGGACTTCATCAGTGGTGCCATTAATGTGATGCAAACATTTTGGTCACAACACATACTACACAAGCTTCGGGAGCTGAAAGATGCACGGGGAGGTGGTTGAATTTCCTATCAGTGTAAAAATGGCAACAAATAAGTCACTGTGATAGAGTTACATATTTATTTATACCAATTCATTTTGAAGCATATTATAGCTATTTCATTCAGTATCAACATAGACTACTAGACTATATGTACAAAATCAAATATCACAAAGCCTATACATGTATTTACAACATGAAAACATACATAGGCTACAAATAGAATGAATAATGGGCTGTACAATATTGGAGGAAACTGATGTTGCAATGTAATTCATCTCCGTAACATCGCTGTGATATGAAAAAAACCACAGCATTTTATACTAGTTAGGGCAGTTTTTATTTACAACCCAGGCCTGCATGGTTTGAAATATACTGTATTGTATGGCCCTGATTTACTTTAGAAAGATAAGCAAATTGTGTTTGTCTATACTTGTGACTTTGATACTAATCAGATAATAATGGTTGATATTGTGATGTTGATCAAATTGTGGTGACAGGCATCAGAGGCAGAGCGTCAGGCATCAGAGGCAGAGCGTCAGGCATCAGAGGCAGGGTGACAGGCATCAGAGGCAGGGTGTCAGGCATCAGAGGCAGGGTGACAGGCATCAGAGGCAGGGTGTCAGGCATCAGAGGCAGGGCGACAGGCATCAGAGGCAGGGTGTCAGGCATCAGAGGCAGAGCGACAGGCATCAGAGGCAGAGCGTCAGGCATCAGAGGCAGGGCGACAGGCATCAGAGGCAGGGCGACAGGCATCAGAGGCAGGGCGACAGGCATCAGAGGCAGGGTGACAGGCATCAGAGGCAGGGTGACAGGCATCAGAGGCAGAGTGTCAGGCATCAGAGGCAGGGTGACAGGCATCAGAGGCAGGGTGACAGGCGTCAGAGGCAGGGTGTCAGGCATCAGAGGCAGGGTGACAGGCATCAGAGGCAGGGTGTCAGGCATCAGAGGCAGGGTGACAGGCATCAGAGGCAGAGCGTAAGGCGTCAGAGGCAGGGTGTCAGGCGTCAGAGGCAGAGCGTCAGGCATCAGAGGCAGGGTGTCAGGCGTCAGAGGCAGGGTGTCAGGCATCAGAGGCAGAGCGTCAGGCATCAGAGGCAGAGCGTCAGGCGTCAGAGGCAGGGTGTCAGGCGTCAGAGGCAGGGTGTCAGGCGTCAGAGGCAGAGCGTCAGGCATCAGAGGCAGAGCGTCAGGCAGAGCGTCAGGCATCAGAGGCAGAGCGTCAGGCATCAGAGGCAGGGTGACAGGCATCAGAGGCAGGGTGTCAGGCATCAGAGGCAGGGTGACAGGCATCAGAGGCAGGGTGTCAGGCATCAGAGGCAGGGCGACAGGCATCAGAGGCAGGGTGTCAGGCATCAGAGGCAGAGCGACAGGCATCAGAGGCAGAGCGTCAGGCATCAGAGGCAGGGCGACAGGCATCAGAGGCAGAGCGTCAGGCATCAGAGGCAGAGCGTCAGGCATCAGAGGCAGGGCAACAGGCATCAGAGGCAGGGCGACAGGCATCAGAGGCAGGGCGACAGGCATCAGAGGCAGGGTGACAGGCATCAGAGGCAGGGTGACAGGCATCAGAGGCAGAGCGTCAGGCATCAGAGGCAGAGCGTCAGGCATCAGAGGCAGGGTGACAGGCGTCAGAGGCAGGGTGACAGGCGTCAGAGGCAGGGTGACAGGTGTCAGAGGCAGAGCGTCAGGCATCAGAGGCAGAGCGTCAGGCATCAGAGGCAGAGCGTCAGGCATCAGAGGCAGGGTGACAGGCATCAGAGGCAGGGTAACAGGCGTCAGAGGCAGGGTGTCAGGCATCAGAGGCAGGGTGACAGGCATCAGAGGCAGAGCGACAGGCATCAGAGGCAGAGCGTCAGGCATCAGAGGCAGGGTGTCAGGCGTCAGAGGCAGAGCGTCAGGCATCAGAGGCAGGGTGTCAGGCGTCAGAGGCAGAGCGTCAGGCGTCAGAGGCAGGGCGTCAGGCGTCAGAGGCAGGGTGTCAGGCATCAGAGGCAGAGCGTCAGGCATCAGAGGCAGAGCGTCAGGCGTCAGAGGCAGGGTGTCAGGCGTCAGAGGCAGGGTGTCAGGCGTCAGAGGCAGAGCGTCAGGCATCAGAGGCAGAGCGTCAGGCATCAGAGGCAGAGCGTCAGGCATCAGAGGCAGAGCGTCAGGCATCAGAGGCAGGGCGACAGGCATCAGAGGCAGAGCGTCAGGCATCAGAGGCAGAGCGTCAGGCATCAGAGGCAGAGCGTCAGGCATCAGAGGCAGGGTGACAGGCATCAGAGGCAGGGTGACAGGCGTCAGAGGCAGGGTGACAGGCGTCAGAGGCAGAGCGTCAGGCGTCAGAGGCAGAGCGTCAGGCATCAGAGGCAGGGTGACAGGCATCAGAGGCAGGGTGACAGGCGTCAGAGGCAGGGTGACAGGCATCAGAGGCAGGGTGACAGGCGTCAGAGGCAGGGTGACAGGCATCAGAGGCAGGGTGACAGGCGTCAGAGGCAGGGTGACAGGCGTCAGAGGCAGGGTGACAGGCATCAGAGGCAGGGTCTCAGGCGTCAGAGGCAGGGCGACAGGCATCAGAGGCAGGGTGACAGGCATCAGAGGCAGAGCGTCAGGCATCAGAGGCAGAGCGTCAGGCATCAGAGGCAGAGCGTCAGGCATCAGAGGCAGGGTGACAGGCGTCAGAGGCAGAGCGTCAGGCATCAGAGGCAGGGTGACAGGCGTCAGAGGCAGAGCGTCAGGCATCAGAGGCAGGGTGACAGGCGTCAGAGGCAGGGTGACAGGCGTCAGAGGCAGGGCGACAGGCATCAGAGGCAGAGCGACAGGCATCAGAGGCAGGGCGACAGGCATCAGAGGCAGAGCGTCAGGCATCAGAGGCAGAGCGTCAGGCATCAGAGGCAGAGTGACAGGCGTCAGAGGCAGGGCGACAGGGTGTGCAGCAGCAGAGCAGCACTGAGATCAGTTCAGGGACCTGTGGAAAGACAAACAGGTGGTTTTGATTAGAAAGATTCAGAGCTTCAGCGGGGTAATGCCATATAGGAGCTCCCTCACAAATACCCAGGGGTTCAATTGGGCTGGGGCTGTCCGGGGCTAAGCCCGGCACAGAGGACGATGCTCTGACGTCATCACCCTCACACATTTGTCATATGTTTACAAAAAACGATATATATGTTAAGACTTTTGTCGTTCTTAATATAGACTATATTTAGGGTCGATATGTGTTGACCTTACTTTAAAATATCAGATCTCTGTGACCGGATATAGTTTGGCTTAGTGAACGTGTGTCTCTTCCTTGGAGGAGCAGCATCGCCCGGACTCCGCTGCTCCTTCGCGAAAATTAGTTTAGTAGACATTGTTAAAATAATAACGTTTGTGACAGATGTGTTAAATAAGCTGACTGATAATTGTTGAATTTAGAATTGTTTGTTTAATAGGATTTTAGGAACATGTTCAGTGTATTTTGTTGATCTGATTAAGATACAGAGAAGTGCTGTTTCAATTTGCATTGAAACCATTGTATAAGCGTTCATTTGACTCTTGGCCTTGTTGTGAGGTCGGGTCCTTTTTGTGTGATGTGAAGGAGATGTTCTGGGTCTGGAACGCTGCCCTCATCTCTGCTGGTGTACTGTGGTGAATTGCAGTCTGGCGAGCTACCCATCGACCTATCTAAAGGAAGAGAACTATTACAGTTACCCACAACGGTGGTAGGACAAGAACTTGAGCAGCTTTCCCTCTTCACAAGTTGAGAGCCAAGAACTGATTGATTATTGATTGCTTTGATACTATGTTGAATATGTTATAACTATATGTTTATAGAAGTCATGTGATAAGTTTTCTTTCATTTTATTTAAGAATCTGAAATAACATTTCTAATACAGAGTCCTGGTTCCCGAAATTAGAATATATAGCTTAGTTACTACATTTAAATAAAACAATTAGTTTATATTAAATAGGGATAATTAAAACAGAAGTAATAACACTAAATGATATCAAAATAGTTATAAAATAAATAGGTACAAATAATTAAAACCAAGATACTCTCAAATGCAAGGTAACTGAATATATATGTATATCAAATGTTTATCTGAAAGAAAGAGGAAAATAAATATTATAGCTTTCTGTACCTTTTCCAAACAACGTCTGCTTTGTGTCTTTTCACCTTTGTTGCACAGTATCCATTTTCTCCTGAGCAACCTAGACTTCTGATGTGCTGGTCCACACACTGACATTTCTACATTTATATTAGAGAGGTTTGATCGAAACTGATTCGTATAAATAATTCTGTGCTCAGCATTCACTTTTGGTGCATGTGTTATGTGCATGATTTGAACATGAGCTATTTAAGTGTTCAAACTGTGAAGTTGATCCCCCCCAAAAACATAATGCTGATTTACCAACATCTCTCTCTATAGAGTGGTGCAGTCTTTGTGTGGCTGGCCTGGAAGTTAGTATCGCAAAGGTTCCCTATAGCAAATGTATGTTTTTTTCCCCCATCTTCGGCATATTGCAGGAGAAAAGCTCTGTGGCAGACACACATTCATGACACTTAACACGTTTTGATCAGCTGTATAATCTCCACATGCCATTTACCTGTAATAATCTTCATAACATAAGTGGGTTGTTAACTCTACTTGCAATATTTACTTTGGGAACAAACATCATCTGTCAAATAAAGAGCTACACACCAATCATTGAAAGAAAATATTAAAAGCTTTAACACTTTGTCAGAGGGGACAAGACCAGCCTGCTTTAGTTTGATATATTAATAATATATTTTAGTTACTTTTACTTTATCAGTTTTTTGTTTGGATCGTCCCAAGCTGAATCAGCATACATTGGCTTACCTAGCATTTCATATTTGTCTGACCAATGATTTTTTTTTGTTATTTAATTTGTGTTTTAGCAGTACTATAGCAGCCAGGGCAGAGTCAGACATTTCCATGACAAACCTGTTCTGCCAACACTTTAAAAAAAATTAGGAATGCATCGGAACCACAACAAGCTGTGGCTTAGCAGCATATTAGCACTACTGATAACTGTAGGGCAAACAGCACAATACTGTTTTAGGCTGAGGCTACATTTAAATTTTAATTTGAACTATAGTCTATATGTCATTTGCAGTATTATACTGTAGTATATGTGTTTGAATTAGTATAGTCATTTAGAAAACATCAACACAAAATGCAGTAATTAAATGTGTACAGTCGTTTGAAAAGCATGAATTAAATGCAGTAAATAGCATTACATCACTTTTATTCATGTAGCCTAATAATACAGTTAATTATCATTGAGCTTTTTAAAAAAAATCAGACCTAGCCATCAGGAGTTAGAGATCTGAAACATATTTAAAAGATAGAAACTATTACTGCGGTCAAGCCAGCCTCCACTTCTGAAAACACAAGAGGCTTCTCAATACTCAAATTTCCCCTCCTCAACTCCTCGACTCCTCGGTCCTCCGGTAGTGACCCGGAAATGAATTTCAGCGTGCCATTTTGAAGGACGTCTCATTTCTCTAAATGCACACCGAGGACCGAGGATCGAGCGTCGAGGAGGCTCTCTGGAGGAGCTATAACCGAGGATACACTGATGGTTCCTCCACGGGTCCTCCGCGGATGCATTTCCGGGAACGGTGGCGGCGTGACGCACGGCCGGACTTATCTCAGCCAATGACAGCTCTGCATGCATCCCCTGGATATTATTTTAGAAACTGCTCTCATCGCAACGCGATGTTTACAGAGAGAACAGCTGTGAGGTCCGTGCAGAAAGCAGAGCAGTGTGTAAAATATATATCACTCAGTATAACAGGCCTACTCTCTTTATTTGCTTTAGTTTAGTAGATATCTACAAAGAGTCCATATTTTTCTAAGAACATTTAGTGCTTCACAATAAAATACACAACGGCTGTTGCCTGATTATGCGTTAGGAGCTGTAGGTGTTTTCATTTCATTTCAAACCTTTATTTAACCAGATTGGTCCCATTGAGATCATAGATCTCTTTTTCAAGGGAGACCTGCAGCATATAGGTCCCACATGAAACATAAAACAATAAGGACATTATACATTATATTTACAGGATACATAGTTATAGACATTTACAAGTGCCCATTGTATCAGCAAGCATTTCATTTACCCTAGCTTTAAAAACATGCAGAGGAATGAGATGCTCAGTTTCAATTCTTGCTGAAGATTGTTCCAAGCATGTGTGTGGTAGGCCTATAGTGTCGGTGCGTGTGGTACAGTGTGTAGGTGCGTGTGGTACAGTGTGTAGGTGTGTGTTGTACTGTGTGTAGGTGCGGCGGACAGACGGGTCTCAGTTGGTTTGATGTCCTTACTTTTAATACTTGCAAATACAACTTTTGGCCCGTAATTTCAATTCCCCATTTCAGCGACCAGAGAGAGGGGGGGGGGGGGGAATATATCCAGTCTCTGATTGTGTTACGTTATTATGAGAGTGCTCTCATACTTTAAATTGCTTATATTTATATAAATATATGTGTGTCTGTGTGTCCGCATCTGTAGCCTGGTATTGCCTCATTATACCGCACTCTCAATGAACTCAAAGTAAATATGTGGGGGAACAATGTTCAGCTGATCTAACAGAGATTATAAAATATGACAAAACACTCGACAGCTGATGCAGCTGTTGCCACGTAATAATGAACGGACGTCGCTTTAATATGACCGCTCAGAGGAGAGGAGTTCTCATTTCTTTAAACGTCTGCTGCTTCCCCTCCTCTCTCCTCGGTTCCCCTCCTCGGTCCTCCGCTCGCATCTCCTGTGGGCGGGTCTAAGTATCGAGGAGGGGAGTCGAGGAGGGGAGTCGAGGAGGGGAAATTTGAGTATTGAGAAGCCTCTAGTGTCAAGCCAGCATCCGCGTTGTTTTGCGGTGCGCGAATATCCTATGCATTACGGTAGCGGCCTGGAAAAACTGCCTTCAAAATAAAAGTGCTTACTCGGTCAATAACAATTATACCAAACATATTAAAATATGTACAATATAGGTCTAATGTGGTCAATAATAATGTAAGACAAACTACGTATAACAACCACATTATTATAACTGAGTGAATATAAAACTTAAAGAGTTTCAAAATAAAAGACCTTTGAAGTCTCATATATATTAGCTATCATCCCTCTGTTTTTAGATGAGAATAAAACAAAAACTGTCCAGTATCAAATATTAATATCACTTCGGGGTGATAGCAGGACACCCCATCTAGTCACTCAGAGAAAATCAGGACATTCTGATGTAGAGTTTGAAAATACAATGGTATATATCTGTCACAATTCACATGTTAGGTCACGTTTGTAGATGTGTTGTGGGTTACGCATAAAATATTGTTCTCTGATGCTCATTATTAAATGACTGCACATTGATTTTGTTCTTACTCTCAGATTCTGTAACGGTTGTACGTGACACTGCCAGACAGGTTCATTGGTGCTGCACAGACAGGCACAATCCTATCCATCATGGCCTCTTCTCTCTTCTGTCTTTCATCCTGCAGTCTCCTCACCAGGCGCAGAGGAAGTGGGCCATCCAGAATGTGGTCCCGGCTCTTCAGGGCCCCAATGACTCTCTCTGCAGACCACATGTCACATGTTTTTAAAATGCTGTTTGTCTACATTGTTATGTTCGAGTTTCACAGGAGTAGCACAGTTGACCGTTATATCATATCGTCAGTCCATTGTGTCCTATAATTAGTGTTTCTTTTTCATGTTAAAGTGAAGAAAGATCCCTGTTAACTTCCTGTTATCCTGTTCTCTTGATATTGCACTAAATGTGAACAACAGTTCAATGTATTTAAATATAGAATAACATGTTTTAAGATAAAATGTTATCTTAAGACACAAAGTAGGGATTACACATGTACAGATGTAGCGCTTCGTTTCAGACGCCTACCCGTGCGGGTCCGTGATCGGCACGGGGTGGGCCCCTGCTCAAAAGGAAAACCCCCCCGCAGGACTTGAAACGCCCCCTTGATAAATACATTTAATTATAATGAAACCAGCAGCAATGGATCATGGATCCACCAGGGGGAGCCGTGAAAAGCTGCCAGACTGGAACTCATGTGAAATAAACAGCTGATCGACAGGTATCTGATATAGCGGATATTTGTTAAGATCCATATATAGGATCCACGGATAGGATCATATTCTGTGCTTAAGTAAGAGACATGTAATCATTTACTAAACATCACCATGTTTTTATTTAACAAAATAATGTTTAATTCACGTTGGCGTAAGTACAAAACCATCGCTATGTTTTTAGATCAGGAAATGCATCCAGGGTCAAACAAACGATTTTCGATCGTGATCCTCGCGATCATTTAATGTATCATATGTTCGCGAGTTGAAATGAATCCACTAAATGTAATCCACGTGAGTTTACAACAACAACAATAATCGCTTTGTTTTTATATCACATCCGACCGGAGGAAAATGCAGCGGCTCTCACTACCGATCATCCTAATCCCACGGGCAAACAATAATATGTACAGTGTTCATAGTTTACTGTATTATTAGTGTCTAATATTACTGCTATAATAATCACACATTGAGTTGTTAAAATCAGACCGTCGTTTTTTTTAAACGCTCTGAATGAAACGGCAGCTCTCAGGTGATCAGCTGTGTGTTTACACAATAACATATGCATAGTAATTTAATACCTTCCAACACACATTGTAAGAACAGTTCTGTTTCATATGAGTGTTGAGAGCTGTATCCACAAATCTACTAATTTTGCCCTCAGTGCACCAGATTGATGCATTTAACTTCAATTTAAATAAAAACATCTTCTGTTGTAACAATAATAACATTATAAATAGTAACATAGCATGGTATTGCACATTTACTGTAGCTTTGAGTGTTACTGGCCTGAGATTTCTTTATTACATGAATGAAGGTGACTGAGGCTTTTTAATATAGACTTTTCAGTGTCCCACATTTTGCACAGAACTGTCCCACATTAGGAAAACAGATTGTCTGAGACAACTTGGCACTAAGAGTACTAATATGTCTACCATTTCTTTTATGCGTTTAATATCTGCATGTTCTCTTTTGGTTTGATTAGGACACATCCTGGGGATTTCAGAATGTTACTGGATTTTGATTTATTGTATCGGCTTCATGTCGCAATATATTCCCGAAGTCTGAAATGCAAAAATGTTCCACATTAGGGCAATTCACCCTACATTTAATCATTTTGTTTATTTTTAACGAAATAAATGTGGTTTAATCCATCATGAAATTAATGTAGGCTATTTACTTAGTACATATCTGACATTAACGATTAACACACTGTTCATACTGCTCACAGGCTGATATCTAGTGTATTCATACCCCTCACTGTTTATTCATCATTCAATTCATTATATATTTTATTCTGTAGATTGTGAACATTACTTTCACTTTACTGCTTGTTGCACCTGGTTGCTACCCCCCATGTTTCCTATATATGTATGTTGGGGACCCTTTGTTTAAAACTAATTGGCCATCGGAATGTGTGGAGTCACATTCTACAGCTCTCCCCCCCCCCCCCCTCCTCCTGTGATCCCCCGCACACAGAGAGACACAGGGAGATCGCTCTTCTTCTGTAAGAGTGAAAATGTATGTATGTAAAATGAGAATATATGTGTGTAAGAGTGAAAATATGTTGCATTTTGAATGTCCGATTTTCCACCGGAAATATCAAACATTTAATAAAAGTGAAAAACAATGAACAAGACTTAACGTATTCATCATAATTAATTATATTTATTTCGTTTGGATGTAGGATTTTTGACTTTGTTTAGAGCGGTGATCTTCTACTATATGAACATTTTGGACCCAAAATCACAAAAAAAACGTAAAAACAGATTTTGAAAATGATATTATTTTTTATATAACACAAACATACACAACGAAACCATTTAAAAGCTGGAAATATATACATGGGATGTCACTATGATAATGTGAAAGTTTGATTGAGGTAGCATGGGATTTCATTCTGATAAGGCAAAAGTGTTATTATAAATATAATACAAATATATATATATACACATTATGTACAAAAATCAGTTTTTTCTGTCTTTATCTGTGCCACGCTTCAAAGCTGTTTCTGTCAACTACGACACAGAGGGCAACATCACAGATTCCTCCTCCTCCATGTCAAAAAACAAGCTTAAAGCTTGACTCACGTTCAGAGTTCTCTTCATCATAGTTGAGTCTTCAAAACTCTAAATCTATCTAACTATATCTAAATTCTCAATGTTTGTCTGTCACTTTACTTCAATCGCAGTCTCCCGCCGCCTCTCTTCGTCTCCCGCCGCCTCTCTTCGTCTCCCGCCGCCTCTCTTCGGTTCCCGCCGTCCCTCTTCGTCTCTTTTTGTCTCGTTTCGTATCACTCCGTTTACCTGATTACCTCACCCCCTCCATGGTAAATACACCCTGTTGAGCAGAATCTACAGTTTCCAGTATTTTCCGTTTCGTAAAATGATAAAATACGGCGAAGATATTAAAATATGTGCTTCCATTATTCATACTTCTGAAATATGTGACCTGCTCCATCGAAATCAGTCGCATTGACCCGAAGACACATTTTGAGTTGTATACACTGTTGGAAAGAGGAGATTCCTAGCTTTCTAATGACATCAGGATTGTTTTTGTACTCCAAATATTAAGCGAAATATGTCACATTATATAATGACTGTCACCGAGTCCTTATTTTGAGAAAAAGGCCTTTAAAGTTTCCTCTTCTCTGGAATCCATCGATCTGATTGATTATTAGTGGAGCAAATGATCAAAATACTACGGAGGGAAGATATTTTCGTTTGGAGGGGAAGCTCGCGAGTGTGTGTGTATACGTGTGTGTATACGTGTGTGCGTGTGTGTGTTTGTGTATTTTTGCGTTTGTGTGTATTGTGTTTGTTTCCCGGGGAAAACCCTCACGAGAAACACCGGCTGTTGTTATGCCTGCTGTGGCGTTAAATTACTCCGTTCCCCGCTTGTAATAATGCCGAAGCTTCAAAGTTATATTTATCATCTGAATTTGCCGAAACAAGTTTAATATTCAGAAAGCCAAGACTGCGTTTAATTTAAATCAGATTCAAACTGTAACGGACCCTGCGGTGTTATCTATGATTACTATACTCTTACGTTCATAATGTCAGCCGGAGGGAGGGGGGCGGCGCTGCTGGAAGAGCAGAGTGCGAGTGAGAGGTGCCTGTCTTCGTCCCTTCACAAGCTTCAAAAATGTACTTATCGTGTGATTTTGGAAATAAAAGTTTCATATTCTGAAAGCCAAGACTTGGTTTGTTTAAAATCAAACAAAACACCCGAACCCGGAAAAAATAGTTTTTTACGTAAATCCACGTTTATTCTGAAATGAGCCGTTGCGACTTCCGACTGATTTCGATAGAGCGGGTCACATATATCTGTATTAACTTTATATCATCGTATGTCCGTGTTTATTGGGTATTTTTGCATGAAACAAAGACTGGCATATAGTTTCAAGCCAGTAATTTCGACAGAAATACACATATACATCCTGTTGAGCAGGATCTACAGTTTCCAGTATTTTCCGTTTCGTAAAATGATAAAATACGGCGAAGATATTAAAATATGTGCTTCCATTATTCATACTTCTGAAATATATCTGTATTAACTTTATATCATCTCATGTCTTTTTGCATGAAACAAAGACTGGGATATAGTTTCAAGCCGGCATGACGGTCGACTCCAAAGGGTTAATATTAAATACATATAAGTATTTTTACAACTTGTATTTAGAAATACTCTGTTGTAATTATTGATGCATACATGTGTTCATCCATTCAATGTGGCATCTGCTATAATGGGGTTAATGTATGATATTACTTAATAATACAATATATTATAATATATGATATGATAATTACATTTGAGTTTTATTCATTTCTTATTTCATAGTTTCTCATTATTATTATTTTTATCGCTCATCTTATTTTTGATTTTATTAATCTGTGTGAATCTGTGCTGTCCTGTTTTTCACTCTCACCCTGTTGCTGTTTGAACTACTGAATTTCCCCACGGGATTAATAAAGGTCCATCTTATCTTATCTTAATGTATAAGTTGATTTACTTCAATCTACTGTACAATATTACAAGAAATATACTGCATAAAGCAAACTATATACTTTATTTGATCTAAAATATTGATGTTTCTACAACACCCATTGTGTATTTTGTGAATGAAGCGCCATCTCATGGTTAAATCCTGTAATTGAACAAATGGGGAAATTGGGCAACGCCCTCTAGCAATTTGGCAACACCCCCAGCCCCTGGCATCCGCTGGGCTTTTGACTGAGACACAGCCATTTGAGTCTGATCTGGAGTGCTACATCTGTACTCGTTGATGTGATTAATTGAATAACGTCTCAGCACTTGTTAACCCGGATCTGTACTGTTACAGTAATTAATGTAGTTAGGGAAATGTGAACCACGTCAGTGGCAAGTAGCAACAGTGATTTGATGATGCAGCACACTCTGAATACCAAAAACATTAAAATGTACATACTGTATGAATCTGACTGCTGACTCTATACTTACCAATGTGAATTCTGATGTTCGAAGTCACACGAGAATTTGCAACATCTTTGGATGACAGTTGTTTTCGGCCCCTCGTGAAAGACGGTGTGATGAGCTGTGCACCCAGAACAGCAAAATCATCCTTCAAAGTGAAGCCCCTGTCGGCTAAAATCAGAAATAAACATAACAAATACTTAAAAACACTACTTTACTTCAACAGCAACTCAAAAATGGTAACTATTGGTAAATAATAAATTCACAAATAAGAGTTAAATTAGAAAAAAAAAACAGTTCAATTGTTAGCTGATCTCCTGCATGGTGGAACTTCTGAGATAAGAAGTCTGAGTTCCTTACAATATGCACATCGGAAGCCCTCCCTCCCCAGCCTTTGGAGAGATATGTGATTGAGCCAGATGGGTGACATGCAATAAAATACTTCACTGTTGTCCAGTTTTTGTATTTTGAGTAGGTGAAATGTTGGCGTACATCAAATCCAACCATCGGGAGAATACATCCAGGAAAGTGCTATGTGCCAGGTCAAATATTCCACACATCATATCGGTTGAGGGGTTCTGCCGCAGTTTCACCAGAGTAATAAAGAGCTGGTCTTGTGTTGACATCTTGGATGTTTTCTGTGACTTAACAAACTGTACCAGGTACTGATGAAGAGTGTCAAATACTGTCCATGACAGGCCTGCCATGACTTTACATTTAGTGTCATTTTCTCTCACAGTGTTTACCGAAATGTTCAACGTCTCCAATTCTCTGATGGCTTCAGCTCGCTCCTTCATGGCCTCATCTCTTTCTCTTCTTAAATTATACAATTCTTCATAAAGTTGTTTTCTCTCTAACTCCTGAAGAGGTATGGGAGCTTCTGATGTTGAGGATTCTGGTGGCGGGGCTTCTGGTGCTGGGCCCTATGATGTTGGGGCTTCTGGT
Source organism: Pseudochaenichthys georgianus (assembly GCF_902827115.2). Taxonomy (NCBI): domain Eukaryota; kingdom Metazoa; phylum Chordata; class Actinopteri; order Perciformes; family Channichthyidae; genus Pseudochaenichthys; species Pseudochaenichthys georgianus. The sequence continues at coordinate 34,261,810 of NC_047524.1, read as the reverse complement.
GCTGGGCCCTATGATGTTGGGGCTTCTGGTGCTGGGCCCTATGATGTTGGGGCTTCTGGTGCTGGGCCCTATGATGTTGGGGCTTCTGGTGCTGGGCCCTATGATGTTGGGGCTTCTGGTGCTGGGCCCTCTGATGTTGGGGCTTCTGGTGCTGGGCCCTATGATGTTGGGGATTCTGGTTGGGCAGACTGAACACCCTCACGCTTCCTCCTTCTCTCCAGCCTCTGAAGTACTGACCTGGGAGACTTTGTCTTTTTATGTGGGAACAGCGAGGGTGTGTAGTCTGGATGGGCTTTGTCCTCGTATTTTAAGCCTAGTTTAAGACAGTTCACAAACGAAATGAGAAGGGGGTGAAATACATTTTAACTGCAGAAAGCTCGGAAGCTACCACCAGTGTTGTTAGCATAGCTGTGTTTTTGTATACTCAAGTAAGGTAGCCTGCATAACGTAGTAGTTAGTGAACTTCTCTTAAAACTAGTAATTGAACATTCATGTTAACTACGAAACAATTAACACTGTTATTGTGTGAATAACGTTGTCATACCTGTAATGAAGTGCTGACTACAGACGTACACATGTTTGGATTTTGGATCCCACAGGTGGCCAAACTCATCCTCCCGACGGATCGCTCGAAGCCACCGGGTTCTTCTCTGGGCTCTGTGCTCCCGTTGGGCAAAATATTAAATTTTAGATTTGGATTTTTAAGCTTGTTAGTTGTACAAAAAGGCACACAGCAGCTCCTGGGCATTGTGGAAGCCGGTTTGTTTTCCCCTTCAGCGCGAACCGGATGTGACGTTTTGTGGGCGTTCCCTCGCTTGCCGACTGTATCTATAGAGCAGGGGTGCCCGACCTTTTTTGAACCGAGAGCTACTTTTAAAGTTGCCAGTCTGCCGAGATCTACCAGTCCAAATAGAGAGGCGTAGCCATTAGTGACAGCCTACTGCCAGGTAAATACACACTACTTGTATAAAACTGACCTTTAATACTCCATAAAATACTGCAGATCCTTTATTTTACCTCTTTCTAATCTACACACATACAAGTATTTAACTGAAGTTACACAGCAGTGTTGTTGATACAGAGTTGGAGTTTATTCACACGTCACTACAGTGGGTAATGTTTAAGAAACATTGAACAGTGCTGCCACATATGACACAGGAAAAAAAGAAAAGACTCTGAACCCTTTCTTTGCCATTATATAAAAAAGTGTTGCTACAAAAGTATAAATGAGGCTTACTAATAAGACAACTCAGATCTGAAGCTACACAGGAATCTGCTGCCAAAGTGCAATACAAAAGACAAAATTAATAGAATCAAACCCTTTTTTTGTTGCATTTTAGTCGAGTATAAAAAGAAATGCCTTTAAAATAGGATGCAAACAACACTAGTTTCTTAACCTGAATTGATAATAGACTATAATCATTCGCCGTTTTTTGTTTTGTTTTTGCGGAGGGATCTAGATCGGCATGAAGGCACATTATGCAATGTGCAATGTGGACATTATCCCGCTTATTACACATGGCCACATTCTCAACAAAGTAACGACATGACTCCCAATAATTGAAATGCTTTTATGGATTTAGAAAAAGATTTTATTGATTTAAAAAATAGTTTTATGTATTGATTTAAATTGACATACATCCGCTAAGAAAAGTAGTCCGTTGTTACTGTTTGAACTAGTGATGGGAATTCCGGCTCTTCTTGGTGAGCCGGATCATTTGGCTCGACTCACCAAGAAGAGCCGGCTCTTTCGGCTCCCAAAGGGCTCTTCAGTTTACCACATATTATACCTTTTAATTAAATCAAATGTAGCCCTGTTTTGAATAATTATATGTGTACATATATATCACTTAAATTATTCAATACAACCTTTGTACTGAAGTATTCAAAAGTAAAAATTACATGTTTAATATAAATGATTTGCTGTGGCCAATTGTTTTCATTGCATTTACAGACCCGTGTAACTCTCTGATACCACCCAATGAATGCATTGACTTGCTTGTAGAACCACGCTACACAAAACAGATAGCAACACCTATAAAAACTATTTTAAAAAAAGGGGCTCATCACTCATCTGCTCCCTCTCCATCTTCACCCCAGCATCGGAATACACCATCTCAGAGCTCATCCGTAAAGCTAAAACCACCACCTGTCAGCTTGATCCTCTTCCCACCACCCTGGTCAAGGCTTGCCTACCAGCCATATCACCCATGATCACTGACATAATTAACTCCTCCCTCACCTCTGGAATTGTACCCACCTCCGTCAAACTATCTGCAATCACTCCCATCCTCAAAAAACCCGGTACTGACCCAGCCGATCTAAACCACTACAGGCCCATCTCCAACCTACCCTTCATTTCCAAGACCCTTGAGAGGGTGGTTGCCGCACAGCTTCAGTCCCATCTTGACACAAACAACCTCCATGAACCCTTCCAATCTGGTTTCCGCCAAAAACACAGTACTGAAACAGCCCTGGTTAAAATCACCAACGACCTCCTCCGTGCAGCTGACTCCGGACTTCTCCCCATCCTCATCCTCCTTGACCTCAGCGCTGCATTCGATACCATCTCTCACCCACTACTCCTGGACCGCCTGGCTGGCATTGGGATCACTGGTGTTGCACTATCCTGGTTCTCATAATACCTCACTGACAGACAACAGTCTGTACAACTCGGTAATCACAAGTCACAAGAAAGTGCTATTTCACTGGGTGTCCCCCAGGGGTCAGTACTGGGTCCACTCCTATTCATCATATATCTCCTCCCCCTGGGCAAAATCCTCCGTCACCATGAGGTTAATTTTCACTGCTACGCCGATGACACACAGGTCTACATTTCCTCCAAACCCACCACTGCCCTCCCCCCAACCTCCCTCACCACCTGCCTTGAGGACATCAGGAGCTGGATGAACAGGAACCTCCTGAAGCTTAACGGTAGCAAAACTGAGGCCCTGCTCATCGGCTCCAAATCCACCCTCACCAATTCACATATCACCCCAGCATCAAACATCATCATTGACGGCTTCCCCATACCATTCGCTGCCCAAGTGAAAAGCCTCGGTGTCATTCTGGACGGCTCCCTCTCATTCGGACCACACATAAAAAACATCACCCGCACCGCTTTCTTTCATCTTCGGAACATCTCCAGACTCCGCTCATCTCTGTCCCAACCCAGCACTGAAATCCTGGTCCACTCATTCGTCACATCCCGGATTGATTACTGCAATGCACTTCTGACTGGCCTTCCCATCAAACTCCTCAATAGACTGCAAATAATCCAGAACTCTGCTGCCCGGATCATCACCCGCACCAACTCATCCGACCACATCACCCCCATTCTCACTCAGCTACACTGGCTTCCTGTACGTTACCGTATTCACTCCAAAAACCTTCTACTCATATACAAAGCTGTCCATAACCTTGCCCCCATCTACATCTCTGACCTCCTTCAGGAGTACACCCCCTCCCGCACCCTCCGCTCTTCGTCCGTAGGACTTCTCACCGTCCCAAGCTATCGCCTCAAAACCATGGGTGCTCGAGCTTTCAGCTGCTCAGCTCCCAGACTCTGGAACACCCTGCCACGACGCATCCGACAGTTTGATTCCATAACAACATTCAAAACCCAACTCAAAACCCACCTGTTCAAACTGGCATTTTCTCTATAATCTGTACCCTGTGTCCTTTTGTGTCCTTGTGTAGTCAATTTCCTGTTGTTTGTCTTGTCTTACCCCGGCTGATACTTCACTAAATCCACTGTTTTAATTTGTAAGGTAAAATTGTAAATGTAAATTGTAAATATGTAACCCTGTAAGGTGTCCTTGGGTGTTTTGAAAGGTGCCCCCCAAAATACATGTGTTATTATTATTATTATTATTAAGTGACATCTGCAGGAGAAGACAGAGGATAGATATTTCCAAATCAAATGAAGGAAAATAATCCTGGATAAGGCCCTGGTTGGCTACCTCGTGGAGGAGGACAAACTATATGTGCTTATCTCCATTAACTTCTCAAGGAAAATGAGAGTAGGCCAAGACCTCCTTGAAGAAGAGGTAAGAGTAAAGACTCCTGACCCTTTAACCAGAAGAGAGCTATTAAGTCAGGTAGCAGGCCTCTATGATCCCATCGGTCTTGTCACACCATTGAAACAAAAGGGAGCCATACTCGTCAGAAAAGCGTTCCAGGAGGCAGGAAGTGGAAAATCCAGCCGGGAAACTTGGGATAATCCACTGTCATCAGGCCTAAGGGAGGAAGCAGTCCAAGTATTTGAAGAGTATGTGCAACTGAGTCAAATCACCTTCGACAGAAGCTTGACGCCACCCAGCTGGATCGGTAAACCTTTGGGAATAACATTCTCCGATGGAAGTGACAAAAGCTTTGGAGCTGTGGTGTATCTCAGGTGGGAGACGGATGAAGGTATCCAAATCAGACTGGTTGAATCCAAGGCAAAACTCACACAACTGAACCAAAAAGGTGACCCTGTAAAGGCAGAGATCTGTGGTGCCGTTTTTGCAGCTCGTCTAAGAAGGGATATTGAAAAGCACGGTTGAATGGAAATAGGACAATGGTTCCACCTCCTGGACAGTCAAACTGTGTTGGGAGCAATCCAGCGTGACAGTTATGGATATCAGACATTCTTTGCCAACAGAGTGGGTGAAATCCAAAAGTCTGGATCTGTTGAGGATTGGTGGTGGATTCCAGGTGACCTAAACATTTCTGACATCATAACAAGAGGAGCGACCCCTGCTGATCTCAAGGAGGAATCTGAGTGGCAGAAAGGACCTTCCTTTCTGAAAATGCCAGTGGAGGAATGGCCAAAGAAGTCAGCCAAGGAGGTTGAGGCAAATGCAAAAAAACAAAAACATTCACAGCAGCACTCACTAGAGCTCAGGCAAAGATGAAGCATCCTGATAGTAAAGAACCTGTAACCCTTATAAAACCCTCTGAGGGTGAGAAAGAGACTCAAACCCGAAGAATGGCTCAGTTATAGGGCAACTGATTGATATGAGGAAATTCAGCAGCTTGGATAAACTGGTCCGAGTTGTTGCCTGGGTGCTGAGAGCTGCTAAGGAGTGGAAGAGGAGGATGATGAACCCAACTTCCCACGGGTCAAAGTGGGAGGTAATTCCTTCAAAAGAAGAGAGAGTTGAGAACTAAGAAAACTGTGCTCTCTGTTAGAGAATGTGAAGATGCACTCAGACATATTTTCCTTTCAGCCCAGGGAGGAGTAACATTTAAAGACATTACTCTCAGCAGGTTGGTTGTGTATAAGGAGGAAGAGTCGGGACTCTTAGTATGTGGAGGAAGGATCCAATACTTCAATGAGGACAACGTTGTAGTACCAATCCTACCTTATGAGGCATGGACATCCACACTTCTTGCTCAAAAGGCCCACAGAGCAAACCACCAGGAGATAGCAGGACCACTCCTACAGATGAGAAAGAAAGCCTGGGTTGTGAAAGGCAGAAGATTGGCTAAAAAGGTGGTTGACAGCTGCGTGATATGCAGAAAGGCCAGAGGAAGGAAGTGCAAGCAAATCATGAGTGACCTGCCATCAGAGCGGACAAATCCAGCAAGACCTTTTGAATACACAAGTGTGGACCTGTTTGGACCATATGAGGTGAGGAAAAAAGTAAGGCTGAAAGTATGGAGCATTGTCTTCTGCTGTATGGCATCCAGAGCAATACATGTAGATGTTGTTGGAGACCAGTCAGCTGAAGGCTTCCTACTGGTCTACAAAAGATTCACTGCATTGAGGGGACATCCGAAGAAAATGTGGTCAGATCTCGGAAGCAACTTTGTAGGAGCCAGACCTGCCCTGAAGGAGCTCTACATGTTTCTGGACTGCTTAGGAAAATCTGAGCTGGAGGATGAAGCTACCAAACATGGAACAGAGTGGAGCTGGAAAATTCATCCAGCAGACTCACCTCACAGGAATGGAGCTGCTGAAGCAGCTGTTCGTGTCGTGAAAAGGGCCCTCAACAACCTTGGGGAGATGGAACCTTCACATGGGGAGAATTTCAAACATTCCTATACATGGCAGCTAACTTGGCCAACGAGAGACTGATCGATGCCAGGATTCAAAGCAGGGAGGACTGTGTAGGGTACATCTGCCCAAACTCACTTTTGCTTGGAAGGTCTGGACCAAAAGGAGACCCTAGGAGCTTTACATTTGAAAGCTATCCCTACAAAAGATTAAGGGAAATCCAAGCCGAAGTAGACAAATTCTGGAGGAAGTGGAGTCAGTTGGCAGGGCCCAATCTGTTTGTAAGAAATAAGTGGCACACAAGGGAGTGGAATGTGGCTGTAGGCGATGTTGTTTGGGTGGCAGACCAGAATGCCTTAAGAGGTCAATACAGACTTGCCAGGTGGTTGGTGTTAACACCGATGGAGAGGGCATTGTGAGAGATGTAAATGTCCGCACCTTTCCAAACTACCCAGTCCCACCGGAAAAGGTTATTGAACAACCCGCCAGGGGAAAAGTTGTGGGGACGAACAAAAAACTCTCAACTAAAATCCCTGCCACAGTACTTCACAGAGACGTCCGGCGCATAGTGGTTCTGCTTCCCACTGAAGAGCAAAATGCTGGGAGCAAGAACAACACATATGATGATCAGACTGGGAAATAGTACAATACACCAACTCAGCAGTGAATCATTTTCTGTAACTTCAATAGAAAGAGTTGTGACCTCCTTGGGTTCAGGAACCAGGAGCTCAAGTGGGAGATGTTTTGTCAGAGCTTGAGAAGTGCAATTCGCATCTGGCTCCAGTCCAGCAGGTGGAGACAGGGAGCCTAGGGTGCGATTCCACTGAGAATGTGGCTCAAAGGAAGAGTGTGAGCTTCCTACTTAATGAGCTAAATGCAACACACCTGGGAACACACTCTCAGCAGAGGACAAACACTTCGCTGTGAGGAAGGAGAAGAGACTCAAAGATTCGACCTGGTGAATATTTGTAAATGTATTAATCTGTTTGAACCATGTTTGATTAGATGTATTATTATTTCTAGTCCTGAGGTAAGAAGCTAAAATATAAGATGCTGAAATATAATTTACTTTGTTGAGATGCATTTATTTTGATTAAATGTTGAATTTAATTGTAAATTAAGAAATGAAAGTGCTCGTTAAAAGATGGCATGTTTTTCGTTGAAAATGTTTATTTACCTAAAGTGAATGAAAGTAATGTTTTGTGTTAAAGGTTTTCAACCTGAATGAGCATCAAGAGGCCAACAAGAGGCTGAATGAAGCAATAAGGAATCTGCAATCACTCAAATAAAGAGAAAAGATTCAAATTCGAGTTGTCCCATGTGTCCTTCTGGAGTGAATCAAGCCATTTTTAAGTTTAGGCAGGAGTCAATAAAACCAACCAAATGACAACTTAACACTCCCCATGCAAAAGTCCGGAACATCAACATGTCTAACTTGCTTTATGAATTAGTGTGATATATATTGAAGTAGCTGCAGCTGTATCAACGTCTGCATGTAATCAACAACTGACTGCCAATCAAATAAAGAAAGTACAATTCATAAACAACAATATTTATTGTCAATTAACATTGAACTACAGTAACATACTGTGGATATGTGTAATGTTCCTCTCGGGCTGCATTTACAAATAAAATAGAGAAAATAAATAAAATAGCTTTTGAAAATGTGTGCATCTTAAAAGTTCTTAATTTTAGATAAATAAAGTGTAGCAGCAACTTGAGTTTCTCTTTTTCTTTGTTAACCGTTTCACATCATGGCGTAATCAGACGATTATAGAACATATCAGTCTTTACACATCATAACATTTGAACAGTTTTAAAGTTTCTCTTTCTTTCCCTCTTATATTGCAGTCCCTCACTCACTTTGTTTTGTTCAGTGCGAGAATTGAGCTGGAGCTTGTCCTGCCAGGAGTTTAGATCTGGGCTGAAATGGTGTCAGGGCCATTCTCATACACATGCAGGTGCTCATTGGTTAGCCTCGGTTAGCCTGCCCTGGAACCATATTTAGTTTTAATGTTGATCCTGGTGGACTGATCATATTGGGCTCTGAGACTGCTTATTTGTTGTGACCTCAGTTCTGACTTGAGAGGGAGTGTTTGGTCTCATAGTGGCGTGTTGGCACTTTGAATGAGCGCCACGGTCTCTGAACAAATGAGACACACTGGCCCATCCTGCCCCAGTGGGCAGGATGAGCATGAACGAGTCCACTCAGGGTTCAAAGCTCTGTTCTCACTGTCCACTCATTATGTGTCTCTCCCTGTCCGACGCTAACACGCCTGCTCACTCTCCTCCCCGCTTCTCTCTGCCGCGCTCTCGTCTCTTCTTCTGTGTTTCTCTCCCTGTATCGCTCACTCGTCTCTTTCGCCCCCTGTCGGTGGCGGTTAAAATAGAATCGTCCCCGTCAAAATTGAAGTCCCCTATTAATGTATTGATTATAGGTCAGGGTCTGTATAGGTCAGCGTCCGGATCCCGACCGCCTGTTGCCGACCCCTGTCCTATACCATTAGATATATCTTTAGGGGCGCTGATATGATATGTTAACTTCCTATTCTTAAATACAGTTGCAACAAATATGTGTTTTTGATACACTACAGTGACAGTACAAGAACATTTACAATATTTTTAGTATCACTGATAATAATATGAACCTGTCTACATCTTTTGATTTGATTTTGATATACTTTATTAATCCCCGTGGGGAAATTGTTTCTCTGCATTTGACCCATCCTAGTGTTAGGAGCAGTGGGCAGCCATTTTGAACAGCGCCCGGGGAGCAGTGTAGGGAACGGTGCCTTGCTCAGGGACACCTCGGTAGCACTTGGTCTTGCCGGGACTTGAACTGGTGACCTTCCAATTGCCAAGCCAAGTCCCTATCGACTTCGCCACCACCGCCCATCAAATTAATTGTTAAGCCTTCATCATTGCCTATTTTGCCTCTAACACCTTGGGCCCATGGCAAGTTGTTGTGTCAGCTGTTTAAATGTTTCCTACTTAACAATTAACCGAGGCAGAAATAAATAAGAAAATTGGTGATGCGGCCTTCGTTAATTATGCCCCAAAGCTGTGGAACACGATACCGTTAGACATCAGGGAAGACTGCTCGGTCTAAATATTCAAGATAAAGCTTTAGATAGCTACTTGGTTTTCTTTTCAAATCAAATCAAGTTTTATTTATATAACACATTTATAAACGATTTTTGGTTGAGCCAAAGTTCTGTACATATAATGAAAATAGCCTACAGTAGAGACACTTTACAGCAAATACAACAGCACAGATTGTTCAGAATATCAGTATGAGAAAAACGACACCCTCTATCCTTTGACCCTCACATCGTACGAGGAAAAACTTCCAGAGAAAACCCACAGTTTAAGGGGAACATGGGAGAAACCTCAGGGAGAGCAAAAGAGGAGGGATCCCTCTCCCAGGACGGACAGACGTGCAATAGATGCCGTGTGTAAATCCAAGAGATAATACATTTTACAGCAAATAGACCGAATGTTAGGAAATGCATGTGTCTGTAATAAGAAGATCAATCCACGAGGATGTCAGCTACAATCCTGAGGAAGCCATCAGGGAAGCAGCATGACGAGACCCAAGGCAGGACCGCAGAGACAGGTTCAGCCACGACCCGAAGTCCACGACTTAATCCAGAACTCAGGATAGGGGATCCAAGACACAGGACTACAGCAAGAGGATCAGCCTCGACTCCGGATCCCGGCGTAGATATAGATACAAAACAAGAAAAAAGACGTGGCTGGGTTAATCGGAACAAGAGAATACACAGACACAGACAGAGAGGGAAAAGGTCATTCGATAAAAGTTATTCTTGATAACCCTCTAGAAAGATCTCATAAACTTCCCCACTCAATCTATCAAGACCCGAACAGTTCTATTAGATATAGGATAAGAAACAGAGAGAGGGAGCACAACAACCTATTTCTTCGTCAGATGCACTCCCCCGCTTATTATCCTGAATTTTGAATCTATGTTTTACTCAATGTCTATTCTATGCTAATTTTATCTATATTTGTATGTCTTTTAACCCTTTCATAGGTGATATCAATGTTCTTGTTAATTGTATTTTATTTTCTTAAACTCTATCTTATGAGACTGTGAAGCACTTTGGACTGCAACTCCTGTATGAAAGGTGCTATACAAATAAAGGTTATTGTTAATTAGTGTTTCCCCTATATACAAATAGCGGCGGCGCAATTTAATTTTGCTAAATCTTGAGACATTGCCACTGTATGTAATGGCAGGGCCGATTTTTGGCATAGATTTTTGGCATAGGCGGTCGCCTAGGGCGCCAGATCTGGGGGGTGCTGCGCTGGTAGCTATGGGAGGAGGAAAACATGTTTTGACCATTGGCGCTCATCCTAATTTTTGGCCTTGATGTAACAACATTCATAATTAAGTAAATGTAACACCCTTTTCACCCCGGTTACACTTTTGATTTGCCCTGTACGATGGGCGCTGTAAGTGATGAAAGTGGGGGATGTTGGCTTATCAGCTCACAGCCAAAGTGCGAGCATGGGAGCGAGAGAGAGAGAGGGCGAACCGGTACCGGCGCTGTTGTTATTAGAATCGTGTATAAGAATATAAGAAGAAGATGTTTCTACAACCGGAGTGGAGGAGAGCTCTCCTGTCAGACTCTCAGTCTGACAGGAGATGCTCAGTGAGGTAAAGGACTCTCTGAGTGTTTAGATATCATTTTAGTCTAAGTTATCTCAGTGGGTCTCGAAAAAATATGTGTTTACAAATTATGTAAACACATATTTCCAAGGCACTCCTTTATAATTATTAGGATAAATAAAAACAGGTTTGAAATCATTCCAATGTATACTATAGGACAGTAAACCAAAAATATCGTTTAAAGTTGGAGAGATACAAAAATATGCATAAATAAATAAATGTTAACTGGTAAAATAAGATATAAATGAATAACAAAAATAAAATAAAATCATTTTTTCATATGAGTGTTTATAGTTGTACCCCCTAGTATAGATCAGGTCTCTAGTAATTGTGTGCTCAAAGTGCAGCAGATTGAAGCATTTTACTTTAAAATGTTCAAAATAATCTTCCCGGGGGGGCATACCCCTGGACCCCTAGAGGATGTGATGTCCACCCCCCAATTAAAACATTTTCATACAATACTGAATACATTTGAAGCCATTTTGACATATATTACCTATGTCAATAAGTGTCTGTTTTTGTAGTGTATTTGTCTTTTGTAGAGATTTTTCATTTATTCTTTATATATAAAATCTCGCCTAGGGCAGCAAATTGGCTAGAACCGGCCCTGGTACTAGGCCTCAAGAGCCTTTCTTGTGCTGGCAGACACAGAAACAAATTGGCGGGGCGCACTTTGCACGCGCACACACTAAAAAAATCCACGCGCTCGGCGCTCACATTATGCTGGGCCCACGTGCCTTAGCACCTCTGCTATGACTCCATCCTAGGGGAAACACTGTTATTATTATTTGTATACTCTACATCAAGAAAAACATGTTCTGTCTTTTACTAATCGCAGTGGTTGTCAGCGTATTCGTCTTGTATTTAATTTTTTTATATTTGTGTGTTTTTCTATTTTTCCTTTTCTGAAATACAGAAAGGCTTTTAAATTGGAGTGGGTACAGACAGTCACAAGGCCCCATACTATACTTCTGAACTTGTTACGGTGAGTGAAGCAAGCAGGACCCAAACGCAGATAACACTGAAAAAATCCTTTATTTCAAGGCTACTGTCAAAAACTAGAACACTCCCCGGTGAACACAGTCACAGACAAACGACGAACCAACAATGACAGACAGCAAAAACAGAACTTAAATACACACAAGACTAATCAACTAAACAAGAGACAGGTGAGGAGGGAGGAGAAAAAACTAGGACCACCAGGGTAGGTGGAGGGAGTCAGGAGGACTGGCCTGGGCTGACAGCCCAGGAGCACAGCGGAGGGCCCAGAAGGGATCTCGGGCGGACGGCCCGGGGGCAAGGAAGAGACCATGGTGGGGGTCTCGGGCGGACGGCCCGGGGGCAAGGCAGAGACCATGGTGGGGGTCTCGGGCGTACGGCCCGGGGGCAAGGCAGAGTCCATGGAGGGGCGTAGACCACAGAGGGCAAACTCAGGGGGCCGAGCATGAGGGCGAAGGCCGCGGCACTCAGGAGGCCGGGCTCGAGGGCGAAAACCGCGGCTCTCAGGGGGCCGGGCTCTCAGGGGGCCGGGCTCGAGGGCGAAGACTGCAGCACTCAGGGGGCCGGGCGAAGACAGCGGCACTCAGGGGGCCGGGCTCGAGGGCGAAGACCGCGGCTCTCAGGGGGCCGGGCTCGAGGGCGAAGACTGCGGCACTCAGGGGGCCGGGCTCGAGGGCAGCGACGGGACAACTCCGGATGGGACAGGCTTCGGCAGGATCCCCCACGGAAGAGGACCAGGAGTTGGCAGGACCCCCGGCGAGATGGGTGACGGCGGGACCTCCAACGGAACAAGACATGGGATTGGCAGGACTCTCAGTGGGACCTCCAACGGAACAGGACATGGGGTTGGCAGGACTCTCAGCGGAACCCCCAACGACACAGGACATGGAGTTGGCAGGACCCCCAGCAGAACCTCCAACGGCACAGGACATAGGGTTGACAGGACCCCCGGCAGAAGAGTAGTCGGCGGGACCTCCAACAGCACAGGACATAGGGTTGGCAGGACCCCCGGCAGAAGATTAGTCGGCGGGACCTCCAACGGCACAGGACATAGGGTTGGCAGGACCCCCGGCAGAAGAGTAGTCGGCGGGACCTCCAACAGCACAGGACATAGGGTTGGCAGGACCCCCGGCAGAAGATTAGTCGGCGGGACCTCCAACGGCACAGGACATAGGGTTGGCAGGACCCCCGGCAGAAGAGTAGTCGGCGGGACCTACAATGGGACAGGACACGGGGTTGGCAGGACCCCCGGTAGATGAGTAGTCGGCGGAACCCCCAACGGGACAGGACACAGGGTAGGGACTCGAGGAGGGATTGGAAAGGTGACTAGAGATGGGACTAGAGAAGGGACTAGAGAAGGGACTAGATCAGGGGTGGGGAACCTCCAGCCTCCGGGCCGTATACGGCCCGCGAGACCATTTGGTACGGCCCTCGAGGTAATTTATAAACAAACGCAAAAAAGAAAAGAAATCTAGACCGCAGAATAATTAAACAAGCGAGTGCCTGTTTTTCCTGGCCAAGGTCAGGGTCCTTGAACACAACACGAGCCTAACGTGTCATCACGTGGTATGTGTCTCGTCTGACAGGGGTGTAGTTCTAACGGAGAGCACCAGAACGCGGCTCCGGGCCAGGACTTCACAAATTGCAGTAACCATAAGGAGCCGTAGACATGCCGCAGTTTTTGCGTGGCTGTGTCTTTAGTTGAGAGCCCAGTGGCGATCTGCTCATCTGTCATGCCTCATCTGTCATACAATCAATAACTTGTTGTTATTAGCATCTGGTTAGCTAGCTATGCTAACGAATACAAGAAGCTTTTTCTCCAACCAGTGAGGTAAAGGCACATCTTTATATGATCATTATAGTTATCAAAAAACAAGAGAATAAAGTAAACAGGTATAAAATACTATATGACAGTAAAAAAAAGTTATTATTAAACAAGAATACAGTTTGAAAGGTGAGTGATTTGTAAAATATCCATAAAGAAAAAAATCTGCTTACAGTTCTGTTTCATGTGGGTGTTGAGAGATGTTTCCATAGATCTATTAATTTTACTCTCAAAGTGCACCAGATTGATGTTTTAACTTCAACATTCAAAACAAATCTTCCTGGTGGTGCATGCCCCCAAACCCCGCTAGGTGAGGTTAGATCCCCCCCCCCCCCACTTAAATCATGTCCACATGGATATGAAACTAAATACATTTGCACACATCTTGTGTCCATATATTTCTGTTTTGGTGGTCATGCCACGGTGCATGCATGCGCGGGTCATGGTCAAATATCTGGATTAAGAGGTTGTTTTTTCTTTGCACAGCATGAAAGAAAGGCGAAATGAATGGGCTGTGATTTTAGTTTTTTAAGCAGACGTTGAGTTCAATAATTTGTACGGCCCTCGAAGGATGTTGTAAAAATGTAAATGGCCCTTGAGAGGAAAAAGATTCCCCACCCCTGGACTAGATAATGGACTAGAGGAGGGACTAGAGGAGGGACTATGGCTGCTGGGGCCGGAACCAGGGCTGGAACCCTGGCTGCTGGGGCCAGAACTGGGGCCGGAACCATGACTGTTGGGGCTCGGGCTGCTAGCCTGGACTTGCGACTCCCTCTCTTAGGAGCCTTTTGGAGGCTCCGTGGACCTCCAAAAGCCAGACGAGTACCCAAGAACGGCTCCTGGACAGGAGCAGGAAATGGGGAAGAAGCAGAGGTTGACTCCAGACGGAACACGCCGAGACGTATGGTGTCAGGTTGGGAATTGGGAGGCAGGGGGCTAGCATGCCTGGAGCTAGCAGGCCGGGAAACAGGTTTGACCTCAAGGCTGCCCAAAAAGTCCTCCACCCACTCCGGTAGCAACTCTCTCAACCAGGGCCTTGAGGTTACCTCCTGGCGTGCCACAGCAATAACTGACTGCCTCTCTTCAGTACTGGAGGCATATCTAAAGTCATTCCTCAAGCATGTTCAATTGTACTTCACCTCGTACAAACTGTCTGCAGGGTCCATTCTTGGTTGGTTCGTTCTGTTACGGTGAGTGAAGCAAGCAGGACCCAAACGCAGATAACACTGAAAAAATCCTTTATTTCAAGGCTACCGTCAAAAACCAGAACACTCCCCGGTGAACACAGTCAGAGACAAACGACGAACCAACAATGACAGACAGCAAAAAAAGAACTTAAATACACACAAGACTAATCAACGAAACAAGAGACAGGTGAGGAGGAGAAAACACGGTGAACACAATCAAGTAAACAGGTAGGAGGGAACAGGTAGGAGGGAACGCACACAGACAGGAAACCAAAGACATATCTAAACAAGACAAAACACAACGCAGACAGAAAACCAAAGACTGATCTAAACAAGATAATTGCCAAATTCAACGCGTTATTATGGGTTATTACACAGTTTAGTTGAATACTCGATTCTGATTTGTCAAGACCGATTTTGAAATAATAAATAATAATTAATGATAATTAATTAAATAATTGGTCATCCTTCAATTTCATTATTTCACTAATTTATAAGAATTACTTTATTGGGCAATATCGTGCATTTTTTCACTTTCAAATGCACGATATTGCCCAATAAAGTAATTCTTATCTTATAAAGAAGTGAAATAATGAAATTGAAGGATGACCAATTATTTAATTAATTATTATTAATTATTCATTTCATTAAATAAAGGTATGAAATTAATAATTAATAATTAATTAAATAATTGGTCATCCTTCAATTTCATTATTTCACTTCTTTAAAAGATAAGAATTACTTTATTGGGCAATATCGTGCATTTGAAAGTGAAACTTAAGCTCGCTCCATTGCGGAGATATTCCCGCAAGAGTGCGGAACACTTTTCATTGCGCAGGAAATGGTAGCCAATAGGCGCGTTCACATCGCAGTATACTTTTCCCACTTTAGTTCCGATATAGTTCCGAAATGTTGCATTCACACCAAAAAGAGCCAGAACTAAAATTAGTTCATGAGAACCTTTTCACCCCCTTTTCCATCCCTGCTAGAGGGACGGAAAGGGACGAAAAATTCCGTCCTCTGATTGGCTGGGCGGATTGCAAACCACGCCCCGTAAAACTCCCAAAAAGTTTTGTGAAGCCGTCATTTTATTATCCTCGCATTAGCATTAGCCCAGCGCAGAAACGCAGAGAGACTAACTTATGGCAACACAAAATAAAACATGGAAGCGGTGGAGATGAGGAGGTGTCGGCGTTCTGGCGATTTTACTCAGTCTCCAACTCCGGGGATTTCCGGCCGGGGATTTTGAGCGGCAGTATACGCCGTGAAGTGGTTTGCGGCCTGCCAGTAAACCCAAAGCAGAAGAAGAAGAAGTGACGTCAGCGGCTTCATTTGCCTAATCCTCCCCCAGGGTCTTATTCCGGTGTGAACGCGATCTGTACTTAGTTCATGAGAACTAAAGGAGTTTCTCATGAACTAAGTTCTGATGAACCTTTGTGGGAAAAGTACTGCGGTGTGAAAGCGCCTAATGATGTTAGGGCAACCACACAGCTCACATGTAACAACAAAACGGACTTAACAGGACCAGGGAGGCGACGGGTCACACGGATATTGTCACGGTCGAGTGAAGGAAGCAGGAACCCAAATGCAGATAACTTTGAGAAACCCTTTATTTTAAGGATAATGCCGAGATACGGAACACTCACCGGTGAACTCAGTCACCAACAAACAATGACCCAACACTGAACACAGACAGAGACAAGACTAAATACAAGAAGGGTAATCATTGACAACGAGAAACAGCCGGGCAGGGGAGGAGAAACACAAGGACAACAGGTGGACACAATCGGGTATCCGGGAGGGGAAACAGACAGAAAGCAGACAGGCAGGAAATGGGGTGAACACTTAACACAATAGACAGGAAACCCAAAGACAAGAAAAACACCAACACAGACAAAACTCCAACGTGACCCTAACATGTGAATTGTGACAGAACCCCCCCCTCAAGGGACGGATTCCAGACGTCCCTAAAAAAAAAAACGGCGGGACCTCCAACGGCACAGGACACAGGGTTGGCAGGACCCCCGGCAGGGGAGTAGACGGCGGGACCTCCAACGACACTTGCGTAGGGGCTTGAATAGGGAATGGAGAGGGACCTCGAGCGGAGACTTGAGAGGGGACTCGAGAGGAGACTGGAGAGGGGACTCCAGAGGGGACTAGAGAAGGGAACACGAGAGGGTATTGAGAGGGGAACTAAAGAGGGACTCGAGGAGGGACCAGAGGAGGGACCAGAGGAGGGAACTCGAGAGGGAACTCGAGAGGGACTCGAGGGGGGACTCGAGGGGGAACTGGAGAGGAGACTCGAGATGGAAACAGAGAGGGAACTCGAGAAGGGACTACAGAGGGGACTAGAGTAGTAACTAGGGAAGGGACTCGAGAGGGGAACTAGAGAGGGGACCCGAGGAGGGGACTAGAGGGCCTAAAGGAGGGGACTAAGAGGGAACTCGAGAGGGGACTCGAGGGGGAAGCTGGAAGAGGGGACTCGAGATGGAAACAGAGAGGGAACTCGAGAAGGGACTACAGAGGGGACTCGAGGGTGGATCTGGAGAGGGAACTTGAGATGGAAAACAGAGAGGGGACTCGAACAGAGACTAAAGAGGGGACTAGGAGGATAGACACTAGAGGATGGACTAGATGAGTAACTAGAGAATGGGAACTCGAGAGGGAACTAGAGAGGGGACTCCGAGAGGGACTAGAGGAGGGACTAAAGGAGGGAACTCGAGAGTAATGGAGATGGAAACAGAGAGGGGACTCGAGAAGGGACTACAGAGGGGACTAGAGGAGAAACTAGAGGAGGGACTAGAGGAGTACTAGAGAATGGAACTCGAGAGGGGAACTAGAGAGGGGACTCGAGGAGGGACTAGAGGAGGGCCTAAAGGAGGGACTAAAAGAGGGAACTCGATAGGGCTCGAGGGGGAACTGGAGAGGGAACTTGAGATGGAAACAGAGAGTGGACTCGAACATAGACTAAAGAGGGGACTAGAGGAGAGACTAGAGGAGAGACTAGAAGAGTAACTAGAGAAGGGAACTCGAGAGGGAACTCGAGAGGGAAACTAGAGAGGGGACTCGAGGAGGAACCAGAGGAGGGAACCCGAGATGGGAAACCCGTGGCCAGCCGGGACCAGATCCGGGTCTGGACCAATGCAGCTGGGGGTCGGGACCATGGCTGCGGGGACCAGAACTGGGGCCGAAACCCTGGCTGCAGGGACCGGAATAGCCGCCAGAAAACATGGCTGCTGAAGCCAGAATCCTGTCTATAAGCTCCAGCTTCGACGCCGGAAACACGGCCGTATAGGGCGCTCCCGGAGCTGGGACCATAGCCGCTGGGGCCGGCCCTGGAGCCGGAAACATGGCTGTATGATCCAGCTCTGGAGCCCGGATCATGACTGTGTGGGGCGGACTCGGAGCCGGAAACATGGCTGCGGGAGCCTGCACTGGGGCAGGAACCATGGCTGCTGGGGCTGGGACTGGAACCGTGGCTGCTGGGGCCGAAACCGTGGCTGCTGGGGCCGAAAACCGTGACTGCTGGAGCCGGGACTGGAACCGTGGCTGCTAGTCTGGACTTGCCACTCCCTCTCTTAGGAGCCTTTTGGAGGCTCCGTGGGCCTCCAAAAGCCAGAGTTCCAGAGAACGGCTCCTGGACAGGAGCAGGAACTGGGGAAGAAGCAGAGGTTGACTCCAGACGGAACACGCCGAGACGTATGGTGTCTGGTTGGGTCATTCTGTCACGGTCGAGTGAAGGAAGCAGGACCCAAATGCAGATAACTTTTGAGAAACCCTTTATTTTAAGGATAATGCCGATATACGGCACACTCACCGGTGAACTCCGTCACCAACAAACAATGACCCAACACTGAACACAGACACCTAGACAAGACTAAATAACAAGAAGGGGTAATCATGGACAACGAGAAACAGCCGGCAGGGGAGGAAAGACACAAGGACAACAGGTGGACACAATCGGGTAATCAGGGAGGGAAACAGACAGAAAGCAGACAGGCAGGAAATGGGGTGAACACTTAACCCAATAAGACAGGAAACCCAATACAAGAAAAACACCACACACCGACAAAACTACAAACGTGACCTAACATGTGAATTTGTGGACAGATATATACGCATTGTATTTTCAAACTCTACATCAGAGATGTCCTGATTTTCTCTGAGTGACTAGATGGGGTGTCCTGCTATCACCCCGAAGTGATATTAATATTTATACTGGACAGTTTTTGTTTTATTCTCATCTAAAAACAGAGGGATGATAGCTAATATATATGAGACTTCAAAGGTCTTTTATTTTGAAACTCTTTAAGTTTATATTCACTCAGTTATAATAATGTGGTTGTTATACGTAGTTTGTCTTACATTATTATTGACCACATTAGACCTATATTGTACATATTTTAATATGTTTGGTATAATTGTTATTGACCGAGGTAAGCACTTTTATTTTGAGGCAGTTTTTCCAGGCCGCTACCGTAATGCATAGGATATTCGCGCACCGCAAAACAACGCGGATGCTGGCTTGACACTAGAGGCTTCGCAATACTCAAATTTTCCCCTCCTCGACTCCCCTCCTCGACTCCCCTCCTCGATACTTAGACCCGCCCACAGGAGATGCGAGCGGAGGACCGAGGAGGGGAACCGAGGAGAGAGGAGGGGAAGCAGCAGACGTTTAAAGAAATGAGAACTCCTCTCCTCTGAGCGGTCATATTAAAGCGACGTCCGTTCATTATTACGTGGCAACAGCTGCATCAGCTGTCGAGTGTTTTCGTCATATTTTATAATCTCTGTTAGATCAGCTGAACATTGTTCCCCCACATATTACTTTGAGTTCATTGAGAGTGCGGTATAATGAGGCAATACCAGGCTACAGATGCGGACACACAGACACACATATATTTATATAAATATAAGCATTAAAGTATGAGAGCACTCTCATAATAACGTAACACAATCAGAGACTGGATATATTCCCCCCCCCCCCCCCCTCTCTCTGGTCGCTGAAATGGGGAATTGAAATTACGGGCCAAAAGTTGTATTTGCAAGTATTAAAAGTAAGGACATCAAACCAACTGAGACCCGTCTGTCCGCCGCACCTACACACAGTACAACACACACCTACACACTGTACCACACGCACCTACACACTGTACCCACGCACCGACACTATAGGCCTACCACACACATGCTTGGAACAATCTTCAGCAAGAATTGAAACTGAGCATCTCATTCCTCTGCATGTTTTTAAAGCTAGGGTAAATGAAATGCTTGCTGATACAATGGGCACTTGTAAATGTCTATAACTATGTATCCTGTAAATATAATGTATAATGTCCTTATTGTTTTATGTTTCATGTGGGACCTATATGCTGCAGGTCTCCCTTGAAAAAGAGATCTATGATCTCAATGGGACCAATCTGGTTAAATAAAGGTTTGAAATGAAATGAAAACACCTACAGCTCCTAACGCATAATCAGGCAACAGCCGTTGTGTATTTTATTGTGAAGCACTAAATGTTCTTAGAAAAATATGGACTCTTTGTAGATATCTACTAAACTAAAGCAAATAAAGAGAGTAGGCCTGTTTATACTGAGTGATATATATTTTACACACTGCTCTGCTTTCTGCACGGACCTCACAGCTGTTCTCTCTGTAAACATCGCGTTGCGATGAGAGCAGTTTCTAAAATAATATCCAGGGGATGCATGCAGAGCTGTCATTGGCTGAGATAAGTCCGGCCGTGCGTCACGCCGCCACCGTTCCCGGAAATGCATCCGCGGAGGACCCGTGGAGGAACCATCAGTGTATCCTCGGTTATAGCTCCTCCAGAGAGCCTCCTCGACGCTCGATCCTCGGTCCTCGGTGTGCATTTAGAGAAATGAGACGTCCTTCAAAATGGCACGCTGAATTCATTTCCGGTCACTACCGGAGGACCGAGGAGTCGAGGAGTTGAGGAGGGGAAATTTGAGTATTGAGAAGCCTCTTGTGTTTTCAGAAGTGGAGGCTGGCTTGACCGCAGTAATAGTTTCTATCTTTTAAATATGTTTCAGATCTCTAACTCCTGATGGCTAGGTCTGATTTTTTTTAAAAAGCTCAATGATAATTAACTGTATTATTAGGCTACATGAATAAAAGTGATGTAATGCTATTTACTGCATTTAATTCATGCTTTTCAAACGACTGTACACATTTAATTACTGCATTTTGTGTTGATGTTTTCTAAATGACTATACTAATTCAAACACATATACTACAGTATAATACTGCAAATGACATATAGACTATAGTTCAAATTAAAATTTAAATGTAGCCTCAGCCTAAAAACAGTATTGTGCTGTTTGCCCTACAGTTATCAGTAGTGCTAATATGCTGCTAAGCCACAGCTTGTTGTGGTTCCGATGCATTCCTAATTTTTTTAAAGTGTTGGCAGAACAGGTTTGTCATGGAAATGTCTGACTCTGCCCTGGCTGCTATAGTACTGCTAAAACACAAATTAAATAACAAAAAAAAATCATTGGTCAGACAAATATGAAATGCTAGGTAAGCCAATGTATGCTGATTCAGCTTGGGACGATCCAAACAAAAAACTGATAAAGTAAAAGTAACTAAAATATATTATTAATATATCAAACTAAAGCAGGCTGGTCTTGTCCCCTCTGACAAAGTGTTAAAGCTTTTAATATTTTCTTTCAATGATTGGTGTGTAGCTCTTTATTTGACAGATGATGTTTGTTCCCAAAGTAAATATTGCAAGTAGAGTTAACAACCCACTTATGTTATGAAGATTATTACAGGTAAATGGCATGTGGAGATTATACAGCTGATCAAAACGTGTTAAGTGTCATGAATGTGTGTCTGCCACAGAGCTTTTCTCCTGCAATATGCCGAAGATGGGGGAAAAAAACATACATTTGCTATAGGGAACCTTTGCGATACTAACTTCCAGGCCAGCCACACAAAGACTGCACCACTCTATAGAGAGAGATGTTGGTAAATCAGCATTATGTTTTTGGGGGGGATCAACTTCACAGTTTGAACACTTAAATAGCTCATGTTCAAATCATGCACATAACACATGCACCAAAAGTGAATGCTGAGCACAGAATTATTTATACGAATCAGTTTCGATCAAACCTCTCTAATATAAATGTAGAAATGTCAGTGTGTGGACCAGCACATCAGAAGTCTAGGTTGCTCAGGAGAAAATGGATACTGTGGCAACAAAGGTGAAAAGACACAAAGCAGACGTTGTTTGGAAAAGGTACAGAAAGCTATAATATTTATTTTCCTCTTTCTTTCAGATAAACATTTGATATACATATATATTCAGTTACCTTGCATTTGAGAGTATCTTGGTTTTAATTATTTGTACCTATTTATTTTATAACTATTTTGATATCATTTAGTGTTATTACTTCTGTTTTAATTATCCCTATTTAATATAAACTAATTGTTTTATTTAAATGTAGTAACTAAGCTATATATTCTAATTTCGGGAACCAGGACTCTGTATTAGAAATGTTATTTCAGATTCTTAAATAAAATGAAAGAAAACTTATCACATGACTTCTATAAACATATAGTTATAACATATTCAACATAGTATCAAAGCAATCAATAATCAATCAGTTCTTGGCTCTCAACTTGTGAAGAGGGAAAGCTGCTCAAGTTCTTGTCCTACCACCGTTGTGGGTAACTGTAATAGTTCTCTTCCTTTAGATAGGTCGATGGGTAGCTCGCCAGACTGCAATTCACCACAGTACACCAGCAGAGATGAGGGCAGCGTTCCAGACCCAGAACATCTCCTTCACATCACACAAAAAGGACCCGACCTCACAACAAGGCCAAGAGTCAAATGAACGCTTATACAATGGTTTCAATGCAAATTGAAACAGCACTTCTCTGTATCTTAATCAGATCAACAAAATACACTGAACATGTTCCTAAAATCCTATTAAACAAACAATTCTAAATTCAACAATTATCAGTCAGCTTATTTAACACATCTGTCACAAACGTTATTATTTAACAATGTCTACTAAACTAATTTTCGCGAAGGAGCAGCGGAGTCCGGGCGATGCTGCTCCTCCAAGGAAGAGACACACGTTCACTAAGCCAAACTATATCCGGTCACAGAGATCTGATATTTTAAAGTAAGGTCAACACATATCGACCCTAAATATAGTCTATATTAAGAACGACAAAAGTCTTAACATATATATCGTTTTTTGTAAACATATGACAAATGTGTGAGGGTGATGACGTCAGAGCATCGTCCTCTGTGCCGGGCTTAGCCCCGGACAGCCCCAGCCCAATTGAACCCCTGGGTATTTGTGAGGGAGCTCCTATATGGCATTACCCCGCTGAAGCTCACCAAAGTTTCATATATTTCATAGTTTTGTCAATTGTTTTGTTTATTGGTCAAATAGTGGTTTCTACTGGTTTTAATGGTTTCTACTGGTTTTAATGGGTTCTGAGGAGTTTTACTGGAATGAAAGAGCACGGAGTACAGAAGCAGCAAAGCAGCATGCTGCATTAAACCTGACCTTCACAGAGAGGTGGAAGTTCATGTGGAGAGGAGCCTTCAGTCGTCTGTCTGCACTCTGTTTAGTTGTGCTATCTTACAATCAATATAG
>NC_047524.1:34228484-34233484 GCF_902827115.2 Pseudochaenichthys georgianus | reverse complement strand
ACAGGTTCCTTTGAAGGCTGCTTGAACTTCTAAATGCTAAATGCTGCTTTATAAGTCAGTAATTACTTTAATTATTTGATGTGCTCATAAAAAGAAAGTATTTAATTAGCTGCAATTCAAAGATATTAGGCAGTGTCCGCCTGCTGATGAAGATCGTGTGATCAAAGTGTGGAAGTGAAGTGTGCTGTACTCCGGAGAATGGCTTCATAGCCTTGTATCATATTGTTCCTGATTTGACCCAAAAGCATTTAACGTAGGCTACTTTATTAATTTAAGAGATTTCAGTTCAGTTCCACATTGCAGACAGTCCTGATTGACCAGGTGTTAGTCAGACACATCTCTCCCAGCACGAGCTTCTGATTGGATGACAGCCTGGACCTAAATGTTGATATGCTTAAAAAGACATACAATAAAATAATATTCACAAAACCAATAGAACAATAGAAATCAAGCATTTCGATCAAAGCTTCTCTTTACAGTTGTGAACCCTCGGTGCGGATCAGCATCTCCCCACCCCCTGCTGTATCTCCAGGCATCTGGACCTCGCGTCTACTGGGGAACAGTTGTTGGGAAAGTGATCTTAAAGCTCCAAAGGACACCTCCACGTCCCTCTAATTAAAATGTAAGCTGAGGCGCTGAGCGTTATGAGGAGGCAGAGAAAATACTTATTTAGCATTAACATAAAAACAAACAGCCACACATATATGCAAATGAAGGAAGGGCAGAAGCAGGATGCCGGGAGCCATCCGCCATAACTCACTCTGATGGCCTTTAAGTGAGAAATCGCCTTCGAAAAATGTCCAATAAGAAAGTGGGAATGATGCACCTGTCGCCCTTCTGACTGATGAGCCAATCAGGTGGCAAGGACAAGTACATCCGGGTGCCGATGTTGGCCTCGTGTCACTCGGCACAGAATGCTCTCAGGTTCCTCCACAGTCAGGATTAAGAAGCCTGTGGTGATATGAACATGGTCCAAAAGGAAACACCAACTGGCTGTCCCATCAGCAGGCTCTGACTGACAGCAGGGTAACCTGAGGAAGCATCCCTGATGTGTGTGTGGAGATTCAAATATGAGCGACAGCGTCTTCTTCTCTCCTCCGTCCGTCCACGAGCCGCTCAAAGCAGCTTTAATCCCATGTCTTCGTGAAGAAAGAGCAAGAACAAAACAAAACCCTGGCACTGAGTCGTGCCTTAAAAGTGACAATGATTTACATGTGAACATAATGCTCTCAGCCGGCTGCTATTGTGACAAAGTGCTGCTGCGTGTGTCCCTCCAAATGAAAGTGGGTGTTCTGCTATGCGTGCGACAAAGACATTTGGACGAACCTGCCATCCTCTCATTTTCCTTGTAAATGAGGAAATCTATTTATGTCCTCCTACAGTGCCGCTGAAATAAGGAGAGGCTTTTGGCTTATTGGGAGACAGCCCGAACAGCTGAGATGAGCCCCCATGAAGATATATAGAGAGACAGAAAGAAGGACAGAGGAGAGAAGCGGCAGCACTCGAGGCGCTGCAGGGAAACTAGCGAGGAGTCCAAACACAAAGCCGGGAGAATGAGGGATGAGGAAGTGTTCTCCCGCTCTGACAACACCTGGCCTAAGAACAAACTGGGGGCTCGTATAGATGCGAGGTGGGGAGGGGTAAAAAGAGCCCTGAGGCTACCCCCCCCCCCCCACACACTATTTATTATGCGAGCCATGAGATTGAGGAAAGCGATGACGCGATAAAGTTGAGACACATACATGCATATGAAGAAGAGGACATGAGAAGGATTCGTTTTGGAATGTGATAAGATGAGGGGGGGGCATACCTCTGCTTTAAGGAACTCACACTGATGTCCCGGTTCCATCACAGCGATGCCACCGCTCACTCTGACACACATGTTACTATGGAGTCTCCTTCCTCTCACAGCAGGGGGTGTACATCAGACGGGGGGAAGTCCGCACGAGACGCTGCTTTCTGACACACACACACACACACACACACACACACACACACACACACACACACACACACACACACACACACACACACACACACACACACACACACACACACACACACGCACGCACGCACGCACGCACACACACACACACACACACACACACACACACACACACACACACACACACACACACACACACACACACACACACACACACACACACACACACACACACACACACGTGATGGTGTTAAGCTGTCCTCCTGTGTTCTGATGTAGTTGTCATGATATCTCCAGATGAAACTGATCAGTAGGTTTTAAATCATTCGAAGGAGAAATCACCCTCGTCCACATGTCCATCCTCTTAGCGCTAAGGTCACCTTCAGGTCATAACGGCACTGTATATCCCAACATCCTTTCCCGAAACACTCTTAGCAATTATACATAATTCTCTGACTATTATAATACTTACTAAGTAATATGATTAAAACATCTGATAGAATATATGAGTATATATGAGTATTCAAAAACAAACACAGGTTATAATTAAATCATTAGTATATGAATGAATATGCGTGAAATGTGTGATCCGTAAATGTGTGCGCAGATCTAGGCCTTCACGAGGCATTAGTGAACATACATAAATACAGCCAGATATAATATTACATATTGTATCAAACATACAGGCTTATTATATGATACACTCGTAACAACGTGAATTTAATCAGTCGGTCAAACACAATCATACAAGTATTTATGATTAATAATGTTCTGCGTGTCTGAGAGAGCGAGTGCATTTCTGAAGCAGCGCAGTGTGTTATCCGGCTGGCCTTTGTGTGTGTACACACGGCTCCAGAAGCAAAAGAGCTTTATAAAGGGTTAATGTTAATAGCATTTTGAGTCAAACAATATTTAATCATTTTAGCACGCTATCCAGAAAGTGGGAAAGGGTGTACGGAGCGGCACGTATTACGCACGGTGTCCGCGCGCATTAACATGTAAAGGCACCCTCTCCGTTTCCAGCACCCTGTGCACCAGCTACGGAAGCCACACAGGTCATAATCTATACATACATCGAATTATAATACCGACTGGATGCCGAGACGAGTTGCGCGACTCTGGACACTGCCGCCGTGCGCGCAAACGCCGGAGTGTGTGTGAGAGTGGTTATTGTGTGTGTGTCAGTGTGTGTGAAAGCCACCACTAGTCGCCCCCAGTGCTCTTCAGTCTCCACTCTCCCTTCTCACCGCAGACTGAACGTCACGTCCGCACTTGAACTTGAGTTTTCTCCCATTGTAGAAGCCAGAGAGAAGCACAGAGCCGCACAGAGCCGCACACTGCCGCACACTGCCCGGGGTGCGGGACTCTGCAGCGAGCACAAAGACAAGAGAGGGAGGTAGCCTGTCCTCAGAGCAACACTGGGCTTTGACTCCACTAGTTCAAGTGTAGCCCGCCCGCCTGGCACTGCTGGTGCTGCAGAGGAAGAAGAAGTGCCCAGCACTTTGCGAGAAGTCCCGAAAAGGACATTGGATTCCTATTGGACTCACTTTCAGACGTTAATTGGCGTCAGTTCACCTGCTGGACAGGCACGCGGTGTCCAGGTGTCCGGAGAGTGGACACAGCTGACGGCCGGGTCTCCTCCTCTCCACCGGCTCCTCTTCCGCTCTCCTCTGACAGATGGTGTGAAATCGCGGAAAGCAGAGTCGGACTACCCCCTCCCTCGCCACCAGAAGGGAGGCGCGCCACCACTTTGGAACTGAACTCCGACCGCCTGCCCAGCGCTGCGCTCCGGCCGGCCGGCCACAGCAGAGCAGGATCCGCGGCCCATTGGAGGGACATCCACCGCACAGGGGTCAGGCCGAGGGCCACACCTGGGACAGAGCCGAGGTCAGCTCTGGGCGGCCAGCAGCAGGATAGACGCCACCCTTCCAGCGCCGCTCTCCGGGCGATGCCAGTGTAAATGCCAGGGCGATGTCCCGACGGAAGCAGGGTAACCCGCAGCACCTGTCCCAGAGAGAAGTAACACGTAAGTGGCCCTGCACTTATTTACATGCACACATCGCTTTCCCTCTCCGTGTCCTTCTGAGGTGGAGACATGTTTCCCGGGATGATGGCGCGTAAAAAGAAACATGTTCAGACTTGGGGCAGAAAGTTTCTCGGGTGCGTCCTGAAGGCCAGTTATTTCCTCTCCGTCGTTATTGACAACATTTGATAAAGGCTTTAATTTACTGACCTGATATAACTGTGTATAATTATCCTGCTAATATCAGGGAAGGTGGCACTGCAAGAAGACGGACATCCTTCCTGTCACTTAATTGAGACGTAACTTCTTTATGTCTCTGCTTTGTATTTGAATATAACCAGTGCGATCATTAAACGACTCTTAGTGTTCAAACCGCAGCAAAAACACGGTTCAAATTCCGTCGGTTTAAACGAACATATTAACAATTCTGTTATATAAGATAAAAACACACACATTAGAAATAAGAATGACTACTCAATTTCGATTAATTAATTCTTCTTATTATATATGTTTCCACATTAAGAAAAAAAGGAAATGTTTTATTGTAATGAAACTAGTGAACTTTATCATTGTGCCTGCTGCCGTACGGGGAGATGTTGAAATGAAAGTAGACCGCTCTTATCACATCTTTGATAGACACATCACCGCCTCGTGCTAGCCTTTCTGTGTTCAGTTAAATTAGTCCCGTGCATGAGGTCTATTGCTGCATGGATGCAACACTTATTCTTTTTAATATGTATGTTTCGGTTTGGATGATTTAATAGCCTGCACGCGCCAGCGGAACAGCAGGGTTTGCATCACGACACGTTGAAGCACATTCCAGTGAGGCAGCGCAAAGCAGGTGAAATGAAGTCAGCCGAGTTTTATTTATGTGAAGGAGAAATAGGATCTTAAAGGCGTTCATTGGTGCAAAGCAGGGAGCGAGAGGAAATACATTTACAATTAAAGAAGAGGAAATGAACCTTTTTTCTCATAATGTCAAACCTAAATTACGCGGAGGATTTAAAAAAGGAGACGCGTCGCTCTTCCACT